>NW_024868813.1:0-58809 GCF_013358625.1 Macadamia integrifolia | reverse complement strand
AAAAAAAATAATAAATAAATAAAGGAAAAATGCTGAAATAAAAATAAAGTAAAAGAAAGGGGATAAAGCTAGAGAGAGACTCACAAGTAGGTTTCTCTACTTAGCCCGAGAGATGCATCATAATATGAGCTTCCCTACTTGACCAGAGAGTCACTCTTACAAGGGTTACTCTACTTAGCTTTAGGGAAATGGAGACAATTAAAATAAAAGCAATAAATTGATGGTTCTATGGCTAGGAGGGGCAAAACCAACACATACACTAGCCATGAACCTTGGGGGAAAGGAATAGCAATAATGTAACGACTGAAAATAAAAATCCTAAATTAAGAAAGAAAGGGTAGTCAGAAGAGGGAATGAGAGGGAGGAGAGAAGACTACTGAAGGAGCCTACTTACTTGAATCAATGCTTGAACTTGAAAAAAAATTGCTCCACGGCTCGTGATCTTGTCACCTAGATCTAAGCCTAGAACTATAACTTAAAAAATTACAACTCAATTGCATAAATCATAAACATAAAAAGGCTGAATAAGAATAAAAGAGTGCTTGCATTAATTGAAATAAAAAAAAAACTATTACAAAAGTGATTGAAGAAAAGATAAAAAAGAACTAAAACTAAAGAGAGAGCAAGAGAAAGAGAGAGAACAACTAAAAAAAAAACTAGAAGAAGAATGAATTGTCTCCCCTCCTCTTACATGAGTTGTATTTATAGGGAATGGGGAGGTAGGGTAACAATTTTCTCTTTCCTAAAAGGGAGAAACCCACAATTGATTGTGAGATCTTTTGAGTCCAAAAGTGCTAAGGTGGCGGAGAGAGAAGAGAGAAATAAATTTCCTATAATTTTTTTGCTTATTTTCTTTCCTCTTTTTTTTCTAATTTTTTTTCTTCTTTTTCTCTCTCCTAGGGACGATTTTTTTCTTCCTTTGTGTGATTTGGACAATCTTTGGTGATGATGTGGAGGAGAGAGAAGATTTGGACAATCTCTATTTCTCCATTTTTTTTTCTTTCCTTTTTTTTTCTTCTCTTCTTGCTTCCACGGTTTTCCTTGCTTCTAATTTGATGTGGAAATTCCCTCCATGCCCTTAGTGCTTTAAGTGAGTGAAAAGCAGAAAATCTTCAACAAAATTCTCTAAAAAAAACAACCATGAAATTCGAACTTGATACCTCTTGGTGAGCAAGGGAATTTTGTACACCATAGATCACCAACTACACTAGGTAGTTGTTGTTACCAAAAACGAATCTTCAATCAATTAAGGATGTATTCCATCGATCCTTGTTGGTATTTGAAGTATTCCTTGTACCTCTGGGACAATTGCAAACGGGCTGGTTCTGCATCTCGGTTCAGTTCTGATCCATTATTCTTTTTCTGACCCGAAAAGAATAATCATTTGTACGGGTGACTAAATGAATGTGTACTTTTAATTGAACACGTCCATCTTGCTCAGAATTTTGTCCTCTTCGCAACCATGAAAAGAAATAGGACCTCTTTACGTGTAAAATTGAAGATATAGTGCTCGATAATCCTTAAGGCCTTGAAAATACAAAACCTGCAAAAAGAGAATAAAACCCAAGGTAGCTCCATTCTAAATATGTAAAATGCATGTTTTACTACCCTAGATTTCACACATAAATGTGCTCATCATATATAAAAAGTCAAAATTGGACCATTTTCTCTCTCGTGCATGGATTTTTAGGGTTTCAGGTAGGGGAATGTTTTCGGGTTATCTGGGTAGGTAGGGGATGAATTTTAGGGTGTTTGGGATAGTTAGGGGATTTTTCCAAGTTTCCAGCAAGCTTGTCAGTGTGCACGGAATACGCATAGGAAAATGTAATTTTTTGGGGATGATCACAGGAGATCCATCGATTAGATTTTGATGTATCATATATCATCGGAATCATATTTTTGAGCATTATCCATCTGTACGATCATCTTGACCAAATTCCTTCGTAAATAGAAAGTCAAAATTGGACCTTTTTCTCTCCCACATGGGGGTTTCTAAGGTTTCAGGTAGAGGAATGCTTCCATCATCATCTCTATTGATCAGAAGTCAAAAGTCGCATCTAAGATCTACATTTCATTATAGCCGGGGGAGGGTGACAAAATTGGGTGTCTACAGAATGCCCCTCTTTGGCCAAGGCCTATTCCAATAGCCAAAGGGCAAAGAAAAGAACAACCATATTTTGTCACCTGGAACATGTTCTGCCATCATCTTGATCATTTATGATGGAGTTGAAAATTGCAATAGACAATATCTCTTAACTACTTTAAAGTTTAGGACTTACCTAGGATGTCGATTGTAGGAAAGAAATTCGCTGCTCTTCTAATCCTGCAAAAGATGTTAGTATTTGATTTTTTTTTTAATTTTCCTTAGTTGGGCTTCACATGTGCCAGTTCATGGAATTTGGTCTCCAGGGATGTTCTTTCAAACTGGTTTGGGCTATCTGGTCTTCAGACGGGTTCTTTCGAACTAGTCTGGGCTATCTAGTCTTTTAGGCGGGTTCTTTCGAACCGAGCTGGGCTATTTGGTCTTCCAGGCGGGTTCTTTCGAACAAGGCTAGGCTATCTGGTCTTCTAGGCAGGTTCTTTCGAATCAGTCTGAGCTATCTGGTCTCCAGGAGGGTTCTTTCGAACCAGGATGGGCTATCTGGTCTTCCAGGTGGGTTCTTTCGAACCGATATGGGCTATCTGGTCTCTAGGCTGGTTCTTTCAAACCGGGCTGGGCTATCTAGTCTTCTAGGTGGGTTCTTTCAAACCAGTCTGGGCTATTTGGTCTCCAGGAGGGTTCTTTCGAATCGAGCTGGCCTATCTGGTCTTCCAGGTAGGTTCTTTCGAATCGGTCTGGGCTATCTGGTCAGGCAGGTTCTTTCGAACCAGGCAGGGCTATCTGGTCTTCTAGGTAGGTTCTTTCAAACCAGGCTGGGCTATCTGGTCTTCCAGGTGGGTTCTTTCAAACCGGTCTAGGCTATCTGGTCTCCAAGTGGGTTCTTTCGAACCGGGTTGGGCTATCTGGTCTCTTAGGCGGGTTCTTTCGAACCAGGCTGGGCTATTTGGTACTATCAATTATAGGAAAGAAATTCGTTGTTCAACCCTATAAAAGACATTGATTCTTGATTTTTGAGCTTTGATTTTTTTATTTTTCTTTTAATCTTTTGGACTTTTGAATTGGAATCTTGATTCTTCGATTCTTCTTTGGATTTTTAATCTTTTGGACTTTTGAATTGGAATCTTAAATTTGGACTTTTGAATTGGAATCTTGATTTGGATTTGAATTGAATTTTGCTTTTCACATGAATTTTACTTTCCATTTGAATTTAATTTTCACCTTTCACATGAATGTGATGTAAATTTTACCTACCGCATGAAATTTGATTTGGGTTTTGTATTTTGTGGTAAGAATTTTTTAGCTATACCTTGGAATTGGAATTTTTTTTTTCTTTGGAATTTTGATCTTTGATTCTTGACTTGATTCTATTTTTTTTTGGATTCTTGACCTTTGATTTTTGGGTTTTTTCTTTTTTTGTTTTTTGAAATTTTGATTTGAACTTTGAAATCTGAAATTTGATTTGAATTTTGTTTTTGATTTTGATTTTGATTTTTTTTTTGATTTTGGGTTTTGAACTTTGAAGTTTGATTTTGGATTTTGATTCTTGATTTAAAATTTTTTCTTTTGATTCTTTGAATTTTAATTTGATTTTTTTTTAATTTTGTATTAAGGGTGGGGATTTTCACAATATTCACCTTTTATCTTTGATTTTCTTTTATTATTAGTCCTTACTTTGACCATCTTTTGTGCTTCCCAGGATGGGTGGGTTGCTTCTTTGAGGGAACAAAATGCTAACCAGGCCGCCTAGATTGAGGACCTCACAACACAACTGACGAGTTCGCGGTCAGCACATGATACTGTTACGTCTAGTAACTTGATGACTTCCGTAAGTAGGTCCGAGTATGGCATAGATGAGGATGGTGATCCCTAGAGATATGTTCCTATTGTTCCTGCAAAACACAAATGTTGCTTTTTTCTTTTTCTTTTTCCCTCCCCATATTCATTTTTTTTTTTTTACCTTTTGTATGGCCAGACTTGGCTCTTTATTTTGGAATGAAAACTTATCTTTTTTTTTTTTTTTTTTTTTTTTTGAGTTTAGCAATTTGAATTTTAAGGCACAATTAATTCCACAACTCAAGTCTTCATTAGAATAACTAGAATGCTAAAATCCAAACATCACCTCATTCTATTACCAAGTGAATTACATGGGAGGGAAACAACTTTCCAACTATATAGACAAGATAAGTAAGTAATAAGGTGGGGAGACAACTCTTGCGGTGGGTGGAAGTTCACTAACTCCACTGGGTCCATTACCTCGAGCCCATATTGTTGACTGATGTACATAAACAAATAAAATGACGTGTGAGTCAATCCCATTAACCTGACATAATTATAGCCAAGGGGTCTTCATCAGAAAATCTTCTTGTGGCCTCCCTGGGCACCTCCATGCGATATCTTGCACAGTCCTTTCTTGCAAGTATTTCTCCCAATCAGTGATAAGGTTGAATTCTAGAACGTCCCTCTTGTCTTGGTAGCAAAGAGCTTCGAGTGGGCCTCCTTTTAATGGCTTGATTAACTTTAGTTTCTCGAGGAGCCAAATCTGAGAAATAACAGGACTCCCTTGATAATGATCTAGTCTGAATCTGTGGCCATGACTCATGTCATGAAACCCTTGAGTTTTTCTACAAGAACTATAGGGATGATGTCACCTCCTTTCTTCAATTGTTTTACCACCTCAATTAGAATGGGTAGTGCCCATGCTCGGGAGTTCGGAGAACATAGCAAGCTATCATGTAAAGTAAATAAGGATCTTGTAATATCTGTTGATGGATTCCTCCCATTGATAGATATTGGATGAAGATCTGGGCCACCTTCAAAATGTCAATCTTCCAGTGCTTGACAAATTGCTTCACTTCCTCTTCCTTCCATCCGAAGAAGTCCTAAATTTCCTCTGAATAATCTTTATTCAAAGATAGTTAGAACAAAATGCCTTGGGGTAGAGATAACATACAAACCCAGAATTCTTTGAGAGTTGGGCAGATCTCGACCAATCCAAACTGAAATACATGTAAATTGGCATCCCAATGTTGAGGCACCTGTTGGAGTAATTGGTGATTTAGCTTCACACATCCGATTCGACTGAGAAATGACACATTCATGGATTCCAACAATCCTGGCACCCTTATGTTTATGTCTAAGGTCCATTTCCTCAACATCTCATGTAACGAGCTCATGACTTTTCCTGAAACCATCACAAACAAAAGAGATATGATGATTTATCAAAGCATTATGCTTTAACTAATGACTCAAACAAGCCTTTACCATTGTTGCATCAAGCTCTTCTTTTTTGACTGATCAAGGGTGGGGAATAAACTGGTCTTGATAAACTGATGCCGGGTGGCTATTTTCTTTTAGGGGATAGAATCTTGGATAAGAGTTGACGGACCATAGGTGAATGACAGATACCTAACGGACTTGCATGCCAAATGGTGATTCTTGGGGGATAAAATCCTGGAGAAGAAGTAACGAACCAATGGGTGGATGACAGATACCTAATGGCCTTTCGTGCCAAATGGCGATTCTTGGGGGACACAAACTATGATGATCTTTTAAGATACTTTGATTATTAATCGAGGAACCAATTTATTGCCTTTATATGGTTGAGACTGCATTTGCACATATCAAGTTTCCTGCGTATCCCTCGAAAGGAATCAGGTATGATGTAGTTCAGGATCTTCACCCTTTCAGACATAATATTTCTTAAGTTGATCCATGTTGACCAGTTCGAGTATTTCTTCACCGTTGTGGTCTATGAGTTTCATAGCTTTTCTTGGTAAAATCTCTTTGATGGTGTAGACATCCAATTTTGTCTCCCTCCTTCGGCTATGATGAAATATGGATCTTGGCTTCGGCTTTTGACCAATAGAGATGCTAATGGAAACATTCCCTTACCCAAAACCCTAGAAATCACCACATAGGAGAGAGAAGGTCCAATTTTGGCTTTTTATATATGAAAGAATCCAGTCAAGATGACCGTACAGATGGATAGTGCTCTAAAATACAATTCTGATGATATATTATATGCCAAAATCAGACTGACGGATCTCCTGTAATCGTTACCAAAAAAACTCGTAAATCATGTTGGCCCATACTTGCTGCCTATGGCTACGATGCATGCTCGCTGCCCTTGTCTACTGCCCATGGACTATAGCACTCACCAGCCCCTGCCACGCATAGCCCCTGTCGCACAGAGCCCCCCGCCCATGGCCTGTTGGCCTGCGCCCCCGTGGGCACTAGCTTGTGCCCATTGCTACCCACTTCTACCCAACCCTACTGTCCACTGCCGCCCACTACTACCCACACCTGCCTGGCTGCATGGACGCATAGCTAGCAAGCTAGCCCGCACACATGCATATTTTGGCTGCTGCCCATGCCAGCACCACCTCGGCCATTACCCTGCGTGATCCGCCGTGCACCCATGACGTCACCTGCACTACCTGCCTAAACTGACCATACCTCGGGCACTTTGGCCTGGTCCCATGCACCGTCGTCAGCAGCTGGAATTGGTGTTCCTCCCTCCCGTTTTTCCAAAAATTGCTTTTTTGGCTAAAATTTCTCTCTCCTCTTGTTTTTCCAAAAACTGCTTTTTTTGGCTAAAATTTCTCTCTGCTCCTATTTTTTTGAAATCCCCCTTTTACCCACTGGACAAAAGCCCTCCCCATCCAATTTTGCATTCAACTCCCCCCTTTACTCATTGGATAAAAACCTATCCCCTCACTTTAGGCAAGAGCCCCCCTTTCATCCACTGGATAAAGGTATTCCTCCTCTCCTATTTGACTGAAAAAAGCTATAAATACCCCCCTTCCTTAGAAAAAATGGACCAACACACCAGAATCCCCCTTCACTCTTTCATAGTGAAATTTTCTTGCCCTCCCCCTCTTGATTTTCTTCTGATCTTCAAAGCGATCTTCATCAAGATCCGAAAACTCATTCGGATCTTCTAAGTGTTCTTTGGGATCTTGAAGACCTTCAATCCAAATTCTTAGTTAGATCCAGTTTTTAGCCAAAAATAGTATGTTTTTGAGCCACCTCGCTTGAGTTTTCTTGAGTGTTCTTGAGTTTCTTGAGCATTCTTGAGCATTCCTGAGATAGAAACCCCTCCCCTTTTTTACGTTCTTTGGGTCTACAAATAGATCTTTGTTAAGATCTGAAACTCTGTTCGGATCTTCAAAATGTTCTTTGGGACTTTGGAGTTCTTCAATCCATTTTTTAGTCATCCTATTTCTTTTTAGAAATAGCCATTCCTATTTGAACCACTGTCCGAGTGTCCCTGGAATCTTTCAAGGAATAGCCATTCTCAGCGGAAGCTCTTCCGAAGTGCCACCTCAGCCTAGCCCTCCCTTAGCCTATCCCCAGCGGAAGCTCTACCAGAGTGCCACCCCATCTTAAATTCAAAAATAGCCTTTCCTAGTCGAAGCTCTGCCAGAGTGCCATATCATCCCAAGCCCGAAAATAGCCTTCCCTAGCCGAAGCTCTATCCGAATCCAAATCCAAAAATAGCCTTCCCTAGCCAAAGCTCTGTCCGAATCCCAATCTGAAAGTAACCATTTCTAGCCGGAACCCTGTCCGTATACCATCACAATTAGCATCTCTCAAGAAAGGAAGTTGGAGGTCAAGACCATCTTCCCCTAAGCCAGGAGAATCTGAAAGACAGTCCGAGCCGATACTAATCAGGGGCCCACCTCTCTTGACCCGAGATAGGGGTTAAGTTCAGGTATAATTTCTCAACCAACTTGTCATAATGTAAACTTTATACAAACCTTGTTTTAGTATATATAGTAGTTTGAATTCACTTAATGTATATATGTGTGATAACTTACCCATGCATGTGGAATAGTAATAATTGTGAAAAATATTCGTTCTCAAGCATCTAGTAGGAAGACTAGTTGAACTGGGAAGACTGGGTGCCTAACACATTCCCAATTCTGTAACCTGACACTTACCCTAAATCTCTAGACAAGACCAAATTTTGAGCCATTTTCTCAAGAATCGAGCCCACCCCCAGATTTTAGGCCCATAACGTTAGGTGGCAACTCCAAACTCCATTTGTATGATCCCGATCCCCGAATTGGACCATCATCAAATCGTCATCTCAAATGATGAATTTTACACTCTTACGAAATAGGCCTCCACGTATCTCCAAGTGATGATACAATGGTATGGGGCCCGCGAGCAAAGCACACATGACACGAACCCCTCCCCTCACATGAAAGAGAGAGAGAGAGAGAGGAGAAAGGATGGGGGGTATAGTCCATTTCTCCGACTGCTACCTTCACAATGGTGACTCCACTGGGGATAAATGTTAAACTTTAGATACTAGATGCTACCTTTAAATGCAAGAACATTTTCCACCACATTTGTTTGAAAACGTGTTTAGCTAACCCCATATTTGTAATTGTATTCGCTAACCACATCATGCATCATGCTAGAAAGTGAAATCATTTGGTGAGGGACACCCTATCATGCCCACACCCTCGGGGAGGTTAGCACATGTCATGGAGAGTACTCTAAGAGCAAATGATACCTGCTTCCTATACAAGAATGGAAGGTCTCGTCAAACGCGAGGATGCTGTATTTGTGCCAGCACCCTCAGGTAGGTCCACACACTTTATAACATTCTGAGATCGAATGTATCACCAAACGGCGAGGATGTCCATAATTGTGCCAGCACCCTTGGGGAGGTCTGTGCACTTTATGACATTCTGAGATTAAATGATTGTGGCCAATTGCTTAACCTCGTGTGTAGTCGCGAGTAATGGGCAAGGAAGTCACCCCCTTGATCTCGTACCTATAGGTATATCAAAAGGATCATGTACCTTTCGTATATAGATCCTGTCAAGGAAGCCTTGTCGGTTCTGTTGCATCCATTGTATGCTTGCATCATGTAGAAAATAGATGAAGTAGCTAGGAGTGCCACAAGCTAACTGTAGAACTTGTTTGCGGTTTTGATAATGAATGTTCCTATATTATATTCCCGTCGTAAAGAATCACTTTCTTAAGTGGGTTTCAGATAAAAGGTGTCCCTTGTCCTTAAGGAAAAAGTCCAGATACGTGACTCAGGGGCAATCCCGTCAGAGTCACGATAAGTCCTGAGAAGTCCTGATAAAATTAGGAGGAAGGACACCTAGTGGGAAAAAGAGTAAGGAAAGCATGACTTTATTATATGGAATATTTTATGGGAATATTCTCGACAAGCCACTTGGATGAATCTCCTGCTTATGACATTGGGTGGACCAGGGGTATCAAACCCTATCCACCCTTACCATTAAGCGGACTGACTTTGGATGAATCATTGATTGCTAATTTGGTGAATGTGTGAACAAGGGGTTGGAAATTCAAGAATCCTAAAATAAACCACTTTTGGTTCAGGCACAATTCCATACTCAAGTATTATCTGCGGTCCCTTTGGATGCATTAGGGTAATCGGTTGACTCGCCTAAGTCCAAAATCACCTCCGTCATCTCTTCGAGATTGTCTACTACCAGGTGATTACAACCGAGCAAGAATGGATCCAACCAACATGGAAACACCCGAACAGGCCTGGGTCCATCTCGTGGAGACCCTGCAAACAGAAATGGTTGAAGTCAAAAGAGGGATAGCTTAGATATTGCATACACTTCAGAACCGTCCCAGAGCTGATTGCAGGAATGAGGCGGGACCGACTACGGGAGATGTGGAACATAATGGAGTTACAGGTTATCGTGGGAATTCTTCCCGAGTTGACTCAGGAGAACCAGAGCATATCCGACCAACTGGTCAGAGAAGATCTTCACCTACCCATCTGAATGGTCAGCGAGGGGCCTATTCCAAGGTCCCTTCTCCTAGGGTAGTGATTGAAGATGAAGAAGAGAAATTTGCAGCACACATCCTCTTTGAGCCTCCAGAGACAAAGAAAGAAAGAAAACTCAGAGAGCAGTTAGAGAAGTTAGAGAACATGATTCGAGCTGGAAAAGGCTCAGAAGGCTAAGTAGTGGATTCTAAGGAAATGAGTTTCTTCTCTGAGGCAAGAATTCTAGAAAAATTGAAGTGGCGGACTGATAGGTTTGATGGGTCAGGAGAACCCAAGGCTCATCTCAAAGTCTTCCTCAGCATCGCCAAGTCGTGGTAACTTGTAGATAACCTGATGCGGCAAGCCTTCATGTTAACCCTATCAGGACCAGCACTGAGGTGGCTCACATAGTTGGAGTCATCACAAACTTAGAACTGGGCAACGGTAGTGAAAGCCTTCACCAAGTAGTACTCCTATAATACTGAGGTGGATGTGAAACGTCGGGAGCTTGAGACATTAAGGCAATAACCTAAAGAAGGATTCATCACGTTCTTGATGAGATTCAGAGACAAGGCAGCCAAGATGATAGATAGGCCTTCAGAAGCAGAGCAGGTAGAGATGTTGATAGAAAACCTATCAAAACCCTATTATGATGTTCTTTACTGTTAGTATTTGTAAACTTTTGGTGCCTTAATAGCCACCGCAACACGTGTGGACAACAGAATTTTGAGAGAGGCCCAGTATCAAGGATCCTCCCAAGATGCAAGCAAGAACACCCGAGTCGGACGGGGAAAGGGTCCAAAAACTAATGTGGTGAGTGTAGCTCAACAGCCAGTTTCACTAGCCACTTCTTCACAGCCCTTCATAATACAAGTAGATGCACCCGCCCAAAAGGTCCCTCGCCCAAGAAGGCAGTTTTCTGATTTCGGAATGCCCGTAATGGCTGCATATGAAAAGTTAAAGAAGCAACGATTGCTAGGAACAGTGGCTCTAAGAGTGATCAGCAACCCCCCTCCAACTTGGTATAGGGATCATGAGTATTGTGCCTACCGCACTCAGAAGGGGCACAAAACTGAAAGATGTTTGGGCTTACAGCATGCAATTCAGGACTTGGTAGACAATGGAACTGTTGAGATCAAGGTCAAATAGCCTCTCAATGTCAATACCAATCCACTCCCTGATCATGTGAACAATCTGATGAATAATCAAGTGGGAGTGAAATCAACAAAGAAGAGGGTGATGACGATGACGATGACGATGACGATGACGATGAAAATGAAGATGAGAAAGAAGAGGGTGATGATGATGACGATGAGGATGAAAATGAAGATGAGAAGGATGGAGATGACTCTGATTCTCGAGAGGATGATGGGTATCCAGACTGGGATGAATACCAAGGGCCTTGGTACAATGATTATGATGATGAGTCAGAATATTACTCACCAGAACATCCGACATGTTTCTCAGTCTATGCTATTGGTGGTGATGATTTAATAACTAACCCAACAGGTGGCATTTACCCTTCACTCTACATGGGAGGGGATGATTCTACGTCAGATTCAGAAAGTGATGAAGGATCTAGAGAGCCGATGCAAGTTTATTTTGATGAACCAGATTCCCTAGTCGAGCCGGAACAAAAGCTGTGTGAAGTATACTCCACTGCATTAAAGATGCAGGAAAGGATAGAAGAAATTGAAAAAATGTTAGGGGAAGTAACCGTCAGTGAACTTTACTACCGGGAACAATTGGATGATCTAGAGAAAATAGGACCAGATGACACAATCATAGAGGCGGTAGACACTGCATTCCAACAGCTTTCAAATGCAGCCAAGAAGCTACGATCTAGGGCTATGGATATTTTTGGAGGTCTTCGACTTCCCACCCCAAGCAGGGAAGAAGAATCAGAAGAAGAAAATGATTCTATGGTGGGGATAATCACCCTAACCAACAATGATGATGAAGATAGTTATGCCACGGAGATTATTGTGAAAAAGCAATCAATGTGATGGAAACTAGAAGTGGGAAAGACTACAAGGGCAAGGCTCTAGTAGTAGAACAACCAAGGGCTAATGAGGCCATAACTAGCAGCGTGAAAAAAGAGCCAGAGAACTCAGTCTTAGCTCAACTCAAGAAGTCCCAGGCAAATATCTCCATTTGGGGATTGTTGATGGCATCGCCTTCACACTGTGAAGCAGTCTTGAGGTCTCTCGCAAATGTGCAAGTGCCAATCGAGATAAATTTGACACACCTCGTACATATAGTAGGGGCAACATATGCAGTGCAGTCCTTGATGTTCTCGGATTCTGAGCTTTCTAAGGAAACCCATCACAATCGGGCTCTCCACATTACAGTTGAATGCCTTGACAAACTAGTTCCCCAAGTTCTTGTGGATAATGGGTCTGCTTTGAATGTGCTACCATTGAGATCAACAAAGAATATCAACATTAACTTGGAAGAAATGAGGCCAACCACCCAAACCATAAGGGCATATGATAATACCAAGAGGAAGATCCTTGGCATCATTACCCTTGCTGTAAAGATTGACCCGGTGATGTTTGATGTTGATTTTCAAGTCATTGATATACCGACAACTTTTAACATGATCTTGGGAAGGCCTTGGTTGCATCCTGCAAAGGCAGTGTCCTCTAGTCTTCATCAAAAAATAAAGTTCATTCATGAGGGGAAGGTGGTCTTAGTAGCCGAAGATCCTGAAGTGCTTAACACTTTGGCCAACATTGAAAATGGGGAAGAACAAGACCAGGAGGTGCAACTGAGTGGTCTTGAATTAGACAGCACTTGCGTAGCCATTGCCAAAGAAGATCCAAAGGAGAAAATCTCAGCTAACTATAAAGCCATTTGGAGTCTGCCAGTGAATTAGATGATGAAGAATATACAGTACAATCCTGGCATGGGGCTAGGGAAATATCATCACGGAGTTGCAAAGCAGCCTAGTTTGGTAGTGAACAAAGGGAAGAATGGTCTCAGGTAACTCCCCCAACTGTCAAAGGGCAGAAAGTACTGAGGATGACTAGGAAGATCTCCATCACTTACTACCCTACTCTCAATGGGTACTTCGTGAAAGGAGAGGACTTCCTTTTTGCAAAAATGTGGAGCGATGGTTTGATGAAACCGCCACCAAGATGCAACCATGAGTTGAAGTGTTCTTCCAAGATGAGTTCAATTGGGTGACTCATGAAGTAGAACAATAGAAAATGTTGGTTAAGGAAAGTGATCAAGACAGCTGCATTACTGGGATAGCGAAAGTTGCAATGATTGAAGATGGGTTCACCTCTGGTAATCCCACAACACTAATCTAATATAAAGAGTTTCCAAGTCCTTGAGTCCTCCTGAAAAGGGAGTGGAAAAGGAAGATAAGACTCACCTAGAGTCTACCACTTTTCCTTGATGTGAAAGGCTTCATTTTCTCCCTCCTACAAGAGCCAAGAGCTCGAGAGTTGCATGAGCTCAAACCCCATCCTTTTGGAGGAAGAAGCACGTATGCAAAATAGAAGAGAGCACAAAGGATGATGGTTTGTATGTACTGTGCCCGAACCAATTGCAACGGGAAGGCTCGTGAAGGTGGTCAAATCTGTGACCAAGGTATTGGGATGGCATCCCTTAACAGGTTCGAAAAGATGGACTTTATAGAAAATGGATTGAGCAGTCTCCACCAATCTTCACCCTTCCAAAAGTTTAGCTTCCGAGAGTACAAAATTGATCAGTTAGTATTTGTGAAGAAGTGGACACCTACCCAGGGGAACTATTGTGCCGCTAAAGAAGTAGCAGCAACTTTCTTAGAAGGAGAAGAAAACCCTTTGCCACATCTCCGCATCCATCAGGCCACTAAACCACTTCTGAACTGGACAAGCATTGGAGAAAACTTCAAGTTTGCTCATGCTTTTGAGTCAACCAGCCTGAATACCCTTGGCAAAAGCATCAAGCCAATAATTGAGTCTATAGTCAAATCTATTGTTTATGATTTTGTGTCAATCTCCCCTCTTGAGAAGAGTCCAGAGTCCTTATATGATGAATCTATTACTCCTTTCATGAATGAAATTTTTGATTCCGAGTATGACTTGCCTCTTTTTTTCGATGATGATCTTAATAAATATCAAGAATTAATAAAACAGTGCGAACCAAAGAAAGCCCAACCCATCCGTGAGGATACTCGGGTTATTAATCTAGGAACCGACCAATGCCTTCTAGAGGTAAAAATTGGCACTACCCTTGATGATGAAGAAGTAGAGTAGATGATTAATCTTCTGAAGGAATTCGCTGAGGTCTTTGCTTGGTCTTACAAGGATATGCTTGGTATCGACCCCAACATCGTACAACATCGATTGCCAACTTACCCTAGGGCAAAGCTGATAAAATAGAAGCTCCGAAGAACACGACTAAAATGGAGTGAAAAGATCAGAGAAGAAGTTGTGAAGCAATGGAATGCGGGGTTCCTATAGGTGGTGAAGTACCCCCATTGGTTAGCCAATATTGTACCAGTACCAAAGAAAGATGGGAAAGTACGGATGTGCGTGGACTTCCGAGATCTTAACAAAGTGAGCCCTAAAGATGACTTCCCATTACCCCCACATTGATGTATTGGTAGATAATACAATGGGGTATGCTTTGTTATCATTTATGGATGGATTCTCGAGATATAACCAAATAAGCATGCACCTAAAGGATCGTGAGAAAATAGCCTTCACCACTTTGTGGGGAACCTATTGTAATAAGGTGATGCCTTTTGGACTGAAGAATATTGGGGCAACTTATCAAAAAGCAGCCATGGCCATATTGCATGACATGATGAACAAAGATGGGGAAGTCTATGTGGACGACATGATAGTAAAGTCAAAAAATCGGTAGAGGCATATTCCCGCACTACGGCAATTCTTCAAAAGAATTAAGAAGTATCAGCTGAAGTTGAACCCTCAGTAGTGTGTGATCGGGGCAATGGTGGGAAAGTTGTTAGGCTTCTTGGTGAGTGAAAGAGGCATTGAATTTGACCCTATCAAAATCAAGGCAATTCAGGAAATGCCCACGCCTCGAACTGAGAAGCAAATACGAGGATTTTTGGGTCACATCTAATATATTAGTAGATTCATAGCTCAGTTGACTACAATCTGTGAACCAATTTTCAAGCTGCTGAAGAATGATCAGCCCACGGAAAGGAATGACCAATGCCAACAAGCCTTTGACAAGATCAAGGAGTACCTTATGAAACCACCAGTATTAACATTTCCAGTGGAAGAAGAACCACTTCTATTGTAACTGTTCGTTGGAGAATACTCCATGGGCTTTTTGTTAGCACAAAAGGAGACAGAAAAGGGGGTAGAGCATGCCATATATTACCTCAGTAAGAAGTTTTTGGAATATGAGACCCGGTACACATCTTTGGAAAGAACTTATGCTGCTTTGATTTGGGCAACTCAAAGGTTGCGACACTACATGGTTTCCTATCTGGTGCACTTGATCTCAAAGATAGATGACATCAAATATCTCTTCGAGAAACCCGCCTTAACTGGAAGGATGGTCCATTGATTACTTTTGCTATCAAAGTTTGACATCACCTATGTTACTCATAAATCTATCAAGGGCTAGGCCATAGCTGATCATTTGGCTACTCACCCCAAAGAAGATAAAAGATCCTTGGATGATGCCTTTCCTGATGAAGGAATCACAGAGGTAGAGGAAGAAGTTACAGTTAATGAATGGCAGTTATTCTTTGATGGAGCGGCCAATCCGAAGGGATGTGGCGCGAGAATATTGCTTGTCATTCCTGATGGTCTTTATTTGCCTTAGTCATTCTGCCTCGACTTCCCCTGTAACAACAACATTGTTGAGTATGAAGCTTATGCTTTGGGACTAGAAACGACCCTGACCACTGGGTTAAAAGGATCAAAGTGTATGGAGATTCATCCATTGTCATTTTTCAGATGCAGGAAAGTGGAAAACTAGGGATGAAAAGTTGAAGCCATATCAAGAACATCTGGAAGAGGTGACTGAACACTTTGAAAAGATTTCGTTCGAATACTTCCAGAGGGATAACAATTGGTTTGCTGATGCCCTTGCAAACCTTGGCTTCTATGGTAGAGTGCAACTCTATGGCTAGAGTCTAACCATTCTTGGCAGAACAAAGAAGTAGGCCCATTTATCAGAATTTCGTGAACTCTCTCACTGTGGATGGTTGGTTTTGGTCGACTCACATAATGGATTTCATCAGGGAAAGGAAGTACCCAATTGAAGCAACTGATAGAGAGAAGAATTTTCTGAGAAGATATGCCACCCAGTTTATTATCTAAGAGGATCTGTTATATAAGAGATCCTATGACGGAATACAGTTGTTGTGTGTAGATGAGGAACAAGCTATAACTATCATGAAAGAAATTCATCAAGTCTCTGTGGATCCCACATGAATGCCAAGATGTTATCTAAGAAGATCCTCAGGCTAAGATATTACTGGAGCACAATGGAAGTAGATTGCGTGGACTTTGTTAGAAAATGCCACAAGTGTCAGATATTTTCTAATATCATACATATTTCGTCAATAGAGTTGCATTCACTCAATTCACCTTGGCCATTCTCCACTTGGGGCATTGACATCATTGAGGAAGTCAATCCTAAAGCATCCGATGGCCACGAGTTCATCTTGGTAGCCATTGATTATTTCACCAAGTGGGTAGAAGCTCAGTCCTATGTAGTCCTCACATCTGCTAAGGTAGCCAAATTCATCTAAGAAAATATCATTGCGTGATATGGAGTACCGTAAGAATTGATATCAGATCAGGGATCCCACTTCTGGGGCAAGACCGACAAAATCTACACAAAGTTCGGTAACAGACAGCATTGCTCTACCACTTACAGGCCACAGACCAATGGGCCAATAGAAGCAGCTAACAAAAGCATCAAAGTCATTCTATATAATATGGCAGAAACACACAAGGATTGGGTTGATAAGTTACCCCTTGCCTTATGGGCATACCAGACTTCTGTACAATCCTTGACAGGGGGCAACACCTTTCTTTTTGGTATATGGAGTTGAGGTGATTCTACCTGTGGAAATTATGGTACCATCCTTAAGGGTACTCCTTGATAGTCAGCTACCTGAAGGAGAATGGGTGAAGTCCAGGCATGATGAGCTCAATTTTCTCGATGAAAGGAGCATTAAAACTATGAATAATCTGAAGAAATATCAACTGAGAATGGCTAGGGCCTTCAACAAGAGTGTGAAGCCTCGTCACACAAAGGAAGGCTAACTGGTTCTTCGAGAACAAAGAGCCCCAATTCATGACCCAAGAGGAAAATTTAGGCCCAACTGGAGCAGCCCATTAACTATCAAAGAAATTCTACTAGGCAAAGCTATAAAACTCATAGACCACAACGATGAAGAAATACCCAGATTGGTCAACATGGATCAACTGAAGAAATATTATGTCTGAAAGGGAAAATGGCTTACACTACATCAGACCTGATTCCTTTCGAGGGATACGTAGGCAACTTGACGTGGGAAAGTGTGGTCTCAATCATCTAAAGGCAATAAATTGGTTCCTTGATTAATGATCAAAGTATCTTAAAAGATCATTATAGTTTGTGCCCCCCATGAATTGTCATTTGGCATAAAAGGCCATTAGGTATCTATCATTCACCTATGCTCCATCCATTCTTATCCAGGATTCTATCTCTTAAAAGAAAATCGCCACCCGACACCAGTTTATCAAGGCTAGTTTGTTCTCCACCTTTGGTTAGTCAAAGTAAAAAAAAAAAAAAAGAAGAGCTTGATGCAATAGTGGTAAAGGCTTGTTTGAATCATTAGCTAATGAGTAATGCTTTGATAAATCATCATATCTCGTCGTTTGTATTGGTTTTAGGAAAATTCATTGGTTCATTGGATAAGATGTTGAAGATATGGACCTTAGATATAAATATGTGGGCACTAGGATTGCTGGAATCCATGAATATGTCATTTCTTGACCGGGTTGGATGTGTGAAGCTACATCACCAATTACTCCGACAGGTGCCTCAACACTGGGATGCCAACCTAAATGTATTTCGATTTGGATTAGCAGAGATTTACCCAACTCTTAAAGAATTCCAAGTTCACCCAAAGGTAGTTTGTTCTGACCCTCTTTGAAGGAAGATTGCTTAGAGGAAATTGAATATTTCTTAGGATGGAAAGAAATAGTAAAGCAGTTTGTCAGGTATGGAAAGATCGGCATTCTAAAGGTGGCTCAGATCTTCATCCAATATCTACCAATGGAGGAATCCATCAGAAAAGATCCCCGGAAGATTGCTATGTTCTCTGCACTCCCGGGCATGGTGCACCATCTGTTCTGATTGAGGTAGTAAAATAGTTGAAGAAGGGAGGTGACATCGTCCCTACGGTTCTTGCAGAAAAATTCAAGTTATTTGATGACATGAGCTATGGCCATAGATTCGGACTAGATCATTATCATGGGAGTCCTACTATTTTTCAGATTTGGCTCATCGAGAAACTGAAGCTCACCAAGCCATTAAGGGGAAGCCCACTCAGAGTTTTTTGCTACCAGGATAAGAGAGAAGTTTCGGAATTCAACCTTATCACCGATTGGGAAATGTACCTACAGGAAAGGACTATGCAGGATATCGCATGGAGGTGCCCAGCGAAACCACAAGAAGATTTTCTGATGAAGGCCCCTAGCCATAACTATGTCAGATTGATAGGATTGACTCACACGTCATTTTATTTACCTATGTACATCAGCCGACAATACGAGCTCGAGGAGATGGACCCAAAAGAGTTAGTGAACTTTCACCAACCTCAAAAATTATCTCCCCACCTTGTTATTCACCTATCTCATCTGTGGTAAGAAAGTTGTCCCTCTTTTCATGTAATTCAGCTGGTAATGGAATGAGGAAGTATTTGGATTTTTGTGTTATCCTGATTATTCTAAATTATGACTTGAGTTATGGAATTTATTATGCCTAAGCATTGCAAAAAAAAAAAAAAAAAAAAAAAAAAAAAACAGTAGAAAGATTTTTTTTGTGCCAAAAGTAAGTTTTCCTAGAGACGTTGAAATAAAATAATGAACAAACAAGGGGAGGGAAAAAGAAAAAAGAGGGAAAAAGAATAAATCCCTATGGGTCAGAAGCCATCATCTAAATCGTACTCTGAACCATCCTCAGGAAGCACCGAGGAATCCACAGATGCTAGTCCAACCTGCTCCAGCCTCTGGGTCAGGTCCTCAATTAGTGCACCCTACCGAGCAATCTCCCGATCCTTGGCAACTATCACCTCACATAGGCCATAGTGCATCCTCCTAATCTCAGCATAAACCTCCGAGAACGCTTGAGAAAGAGCATATCAGCCAAAGGAAGTCAAGAGTGAATTGGAAAATGATCAGATATTCATATAATCATAAGGAATAGGCAGCCCAAGGGAAGCGTCTACATTTGTGTTCAACTCCAGAAGTTGAGGGAGATTGGGGTTGGCTGCGTTGGGATAGGTCCATGCCGGGAAGCCATGAAAGGGGACATTAGCAACCCTAAGAGACCCACCAGCACTAGTAGAGGGCCCTGCTTGTGAAGGATTGGTAGCAGTGACATGCGACTGAACATCAGAAGGACCTACACGTCTCACTCTCCCTTGGAAGAACATCAGTCAAGACCAAAACAAGGAAGAATCTGTAGGAAATACTCAAGAAAGGGCAATGCACGACTAGACCATCGGGACTGAGAGGGGTGCACATATCTCCTCCTCCAGGAAGGCTCTGTTGTCCCTATCTAAATCAAGAAATGGGTCCTCCTATACTCCATTAGTCAAGCACTTCATCTCGTCTGTGGGGACAATCTCTAGACAATGCATGGTGGGTGGAGGAAGACCAGGAGAAGGGCGTGGATCAATATCTGACCACTGGGGTACTACTCTCTCTCTTAAGTACCAGGCGTGGCCCCATATATCCTGAAAAAGGACTCGGTTCTCGGACAATTGATGAACCAAGGCGACTCTCTTAGAATTCAAAAATACGAGGTCATGGAATGGTCTCCAAGTAACCTGCAAAACCAAGGAAGGGTAAGTGCAGCATCAGGCAAATATAATTTCAATGTCAGACATGGCATACCTTAGTGAGATCGTTCAAAAGAGAATAAGCAGTGGTCCTTAGAGGATGGCGTCGGGCCTAGACCACCTGGTTATCTCCCCACTTGGTGGCCAGGGGGAAGAAGAATGTCTTAGGATCCCTCAGTTTAGGGGCTATGGTCCCCAGGTGCTCAAAACACCAGGGTTGTTTCAAGAAATCAAAGTAAGAAAGTGTAGACCAAATGGCTGAACGAAAATAGATATGAGAAGGAAAGTTACCTAGATAATGTAGCTTGCCCCCTTGAAGCCCCTATCTCCATAGGACAGCAGGTTCAGGGACCGCAGGAGATATACATAGGCGGCCCCGCCCCAGTCCCAGGAATTTACTGTGTAAAGATCTTTGAGGAAGTACACTAAGCGGATATCTACTCCCCCTCAAACGCCACTAAAGAGGCACTGACTCACAGCGAATAACAAAAAGGAACATGCCACCTAAGACATGTTGCCTGGATTCTCCCCTAGGCCGACTTTCCACCATAGGGAACTAATCTCCCCTAGGCAGATGCATGTCTAGCCGGCTTTAATGGTGATACCGGTCAGATCTGCAAACTCTTTGGTAGTCAGAAATCTTACTGGTAGGGTCATGGATCTACCCCCAAATGGAATGCCTATCAAGGCATAAAAGCACATAAACGCATAAACGTAATGGTGATCTCACCAACAGGAAAGTGAAAAGTATGAGTACTCGGCCACCACCGCTCCATCAGGGCCCCCACCAATGCCGGATTAAACTTCTGGGTCTCTACAAGGGCCAGCCAGCATAGATAGGTATCATCAACCATCTCCTTCACCTTGCAAGAGAGCATCCTATGCCAAGACTGAACCATGTTCGGATGGCCATAGGAAGCCAAGGTAGGTGGTTCCTTCCCCTCATGCTAATGGAAATAAATAAAAATAATAATAAATAAATAAAAACAGCAAAAAGCAAAAACAATACGATAACAAAAAGAGAGAGAGAGAGAGAGAGAACAACAAGACAGAAATAAAAGATGATCAAAATAATGAATGAAATGTAAAGATTTACCCAAGAACCCCATATGGAGTTGCAGGTATGATTCCGGTTGTTGTGAAGAGTCTTCTTGGAATTCCAGTTGGTCAGGCTCTCATCCCTGTGGGAAGGACTACTGCAACTCTCAAGTTGGACCTCTCCCAGAGTCTTCCTTTTTTTCTTTTCAGCCATATTTTCAGAAACTGTAAAAGCCTCAGAAATTTTCTAAAATTGCAAAGAGCCCCAGAAACTTTCCAAAACTATAAGATACCCCAAAAAGCTTCCCAAATTGTGCAAAAGCTTGTAAGAATATCAAATTCTCCAAATAACTCCTTCCTCAAGAACAGGATGAAAATCTTCAAGAACTCCAAAAAGAAAAGGAAGAAACTTAAAGAACAAAGAAGAAAAATTCCAAGAAAAACCAGAGAGTTCTAGGAACTCACTTCACCCAGAAAAACTAAAATGAAGAATGAAGAGGGTAGGGGGCCCATTTTATATAAAAAAAAATTGGGATCCAATTCAAAAGTCCAAATTCAATCCAAGAGCAAATCAAAATATTCCAAATCAAGCATCAAAATTCAAATCAAATTCAAAATCAAAAGCAAGAATTAAAAGATTCTAAATCAAGCATAAAAATTCAAAATTCAAACCAAATCAATGAACAAAATTCTAAATCAAAAGTAAGAATTAAAAGATTCCAAATCAAGCATAAAAATTCAAAATTCAAACCAAATCAATGAACAAAATTCCAAATCAAAAGCAAAAATTAAAAGATTCCAAATCAAGCATCAAAATTCAAAATTCAAACCAAATCAATGAACAAAATTCCAAATCAAAAGCAAGAACTAAAAGATTCCAAATCAAGCATAAAAATTCAAAATTCAAACCGAATCAATGAACAAAATTCCAAATCAAAAGCAAGAATTAAAAGATTCCAAATCAAGCATCAAAATTCAAAATTCAAACCAAATCAATGAACAAAATTCCAAATCAAAAGCAAGAACTAAAAGATTCCAAATCAAGCATAAAAATTCAAAATTCAAACCGAATCAATGAACAAAATTCCAAATCAAAAGCAAGAATTAAAAGATTCCAAATCAAGCATCAAAATTCAAAATTCAAACCAAATCAATGAACAAAATTCCAAATCAAAAGCAAGAACTAAAAGATTCCAAATCAAGCATCAAAATTCAAAATTCAAATAAAAAATCCAAATCAATTGTTAATTTCATTTACAGGGTAGAAAGAGCAGCGAATTTCTTTCATGTAATTGACGAGGCCAGATAGCCTAGCCTGGTTTGAAAGAACCCGCCTAGAAGACCAGATAGCCCAGCTCGGTTTGAAAAAATCCACCTGGAACACCATATGATCCAGATTGGTTCAAAAGAACCAGCCTGGAGACCAAAATTCCCTGAACTGGCACACGTGAAGCCCAGCTAAGGAAAATCAAAGAATCAAATATTTTTCCTTGTTACAGGATTGGAAAAACAGTGAATTCCTCTCTTATGACCTTTGGTCCCAGATAGTCCAAATTGGGTCAAAGGACTCAGCCTGGAGATCAAAATTCCCTGAACTGGCACATGTGAAGCCCAGCTAAGGAAAATCAAAGATCAAAGTACTAACATTTTTTGTAGGATTGGAAGAGCAGCAAATTCTTTTCCACAATTGGCAGCCCCAGGTAAGTCCTCCACTTCAAAGTAGTTAGAAGATATTATCTGTTTCATTTTTCAACTCCATCATAACTGAGCAAGATGACCATAGTACATGCTCCGGATGACAAAATGTGGTCGTTCTTTTCTTTGCCCTTAGGCTATTGGCGTAGGCCACTGCTAAAGAGGGGCATTCTGTAGATACCCAATTTTGTCACCCTCCTCTGGCTATGATGAAACATGGATCTTGGATGCAACTTCCAGCTTCTGACCAATAGAGATGCTAATGGAAACATTCCCCTACCCAAAACCCTGAAAATCCCCATGCGGGGGAGAGTGGGTCCAATTTTGAAATTTTATATATGAAGGAATCCAGTTAAGATGATCGTATAGATGGATAGTGCTTGGAAATATGAATTCGATGATATATGATACACCAAAATCGGACCGATGGATCTCTTGTAATCGTTACCAGAAAAACTCGTAAATCGCACACACCTGGCCAACGAGCCAGCCCGCACATGTGCATGCTTGGTGCCCTTGGCTACTGCCCTTGGCAGTGGCACATAGCTATTTCCCATGGGCTGCAGCTCGCAGCAGCCCCTGCCACACACAGCCCCCTACCCATGGCCTGCTAGCCTGCACCCGCGGCAGTAGCATGTGCCCCTGTGGGCACAGGCCCACGGCCTTGCCACCACTGTTGCACACCTGTTGCCCAGCCCTGCTGCCCACTACTACCCAAGCCTGCTGCCCACTGCCACCCACTATTGCTCACTGTTGCACACCTACTACTCAACCCTGCTGTCCACTGCCGCCTACTGCTACCCACACCTTCCTGGCTGCATGCATGCATGGCCAACAAACCAGCCAGCACACATGGATGCACTGGCTATTGCCCATGCATGCACACGCTCGCTGCCTATGCTCGCACCACCTCGGCCATTACCCACACGTCATCCATCACGCACCCGTGACGTCACTCGCACTACCTACCTAAACTGACCATACCTCGGGAACTTTGGCTTGGACCCATGCATCGCCGTCAATGGCCGAAATTGGTGTTCCTCCTTGATCCCATTTTTCTAAAAATCATTTTTTTCGACTAAAATTTCTCTCCTCCCGTTTTTCCAAAAATTACCTTTTTTTAAGGCTAAAATTTCTCTCTCCTCCTTTTTTTTTGAAAAACCCCCTTTTACCCACATGACAAAAGCCCTCTCCACCCATTTTTGCCTTTAACTCCCCCTTTACCCATTGGACAAAAACCCTATCCCCTCACTTTAGGCAAGAGCCCCCCTTTTGTCCACTGGATAAAGGGATTCCCCCTCTCCTATTTGGCCGAAAAAAAACTATAAATACCCCCCTCCCT
This sequence comes from Macadamia integrifolia, assembly GCF_013358625.1. Taxonomy (NCBI): domain Eukaryota; kingdom Viridiplantae; phylum Streptophyta; class Magnoliopsida; order Proteales; family Proteaceae; genus Macadamia; species Macadamia integrifolia. Next base: position 34,826 of record NW_024868813.1, on the reverse strand, counting down.
TAGAAAAAATGGACCAACACACCAAAATCCCCCTTTACTCTTTCATAGTAAAATTTTACTCCCCTCCCCCTCTTGATTTTCTTCTGATCTTCGGTCTTCGCGATCTTCGTCAAAATCCAAAAATGCATTCGGATCTTCGAAGTGTTCTTCGAGATCTTGAAGATCTTCAATCCAAATTATTAGTTAGATCCAGATTTTAGCCAAAAATAGTATGTTCTTGAGCCACCTCCCTTGAGTGTTCTTGAGCACTCTTGAGCGTTCCTGAGATAGAAACCCCCCCCCTTTTTGAGGTTCTTCGGGTCTACGAAGAGATATTTGTTAAGATCTGAAACTCTGTTTGGATCTTCAAAGTGTTCTTCGGGACTTTGGAGTTCTTCAATCTATTTTTAGGTTAGCCCGTTTCTTTTTAAAAATAGTCATTTCTAGCAAAACCCTTGTCCGAGTGTCCCTGGAATTTTTCTAGAAATACCCATTCCTAGCGAAAGCTCTGCTGAAGTGCCACCTCATCCTAGACCTCCTTTATCCTATCCCCAGCAGAAGCTCTGTCGAAGTGCCACCTTATCCTAAATCCAGAAATATCCTTCCCTAGTTGAAGCTCTGTTGGATTGCCACCTCATCCCAAGCCCGAAAATAGCCTTCCCTAGCCGGAGCTCTGTTCGGATCCAAATCTAGAAATAGCCTTCCCTAACCGAAGCTCTATCTGAATTCCAATCCGAAATTAACCGTTCCTAGCCGGAACCCTATCTGCATAGCATCACAATTAGTATCTCTCAAGAAAGTAAGTTGGAGGTCACGATGATCTTCCCCTGAGCCAGGAGAATCCAAAAGACAGTCCATGATGATACTAATCAGGGGCCCACCCCTCTTGACCCGAAATAGGGGTTAAGTTCAGGTATAATTTCTCAACCAACTTGTCATATTGTAGACTTTATACAGACCTTGTTTTAGTGTATATAGTAGTTTGAATTCAATTAATGTATATATGTGTCATAACTTAGCCATGCATGTAGAATAGTAATAATTATGGAAAATGTTCATTCTCAAGCATCTAGTAGGAAGACCGGTTGAATCGGGCAGGTTGGGTGCCTAACACCTTCCCAATTCTATAACCTGACACGTACCCTAAATCTTTGGACCAGACTAAATTTTGGGTCCTTTTCTCAAGAATCGAGCCCACCCCCGGGTCCGAGGCCCATAACCCTAGGTGGTGACTCCAAACCCCATTTGTATGATCTCGATCCCCAAATTGGACCATCATCAAATCACCATCTCAAATGATGAATTTTACACTCTTACGAAATAGGCCTCCACGTATCTCCAAGAGGCAATACAGCAGTGCGGAGCCCGTAAGCAAAGCACACATGACACGAACCCCTCCTCTCACATGAAAGAGAGAGAAAGAGGAGAGAGGTCAGGGAGGCATAGTCCATTTCTCTTGCCGCTACCCTCATAGACAGTGAATGGGCGGCTCCAATTGGGCCTGAGTTTTCCTCTTGGGTCATGAATTGGGGCTCTTTGTTCTCAAAGAACAAGTTCACCCACCTCTATATGGCGGGGTTTCACATTCTTGTTAAAGGCCCTGGCTATTCTCAGTTGATATTTCTTTAGACTATCTATGGCTTTCATGCGCCTTTCATCAAGAAAATTAAGCTCGTCATGTCTGGCCTTCACCCACTCTCCTTCAGGTAGCTGACTATCAAGGAGCACCCTTAGGGATGGTACCAGGATTTCCATGGGTAGAACTACCTCAACCTTATATACTAAAGAGAAAGGGGTTGCCCCTGTCGAGGAACGTACAGAAGTCCGGTATGCCCATAAGGCAAGGGGTAACTTATTAGCCCAATCCTTATGTGTTTTCACCATTTTCTATTGGATGAATTTGATGTTCTTGTTAGCTACATCTACTGCACCATTGGTCTGTGGCCTGTAAGTGGTAGAGCGATGCCTTCTGATACCGAACTTTGGGCAGATTTTGTCGATCTTGCCCTAGAAATGGGATCCCTAATCTGATATCAATTCTTGAGACACTCCATACAGGCTAATGATGTTTTCTTAAATGAATTTAGCCACCTTAGCAGACGTGAGGACCGCATAGAACTAAGCTTCTACCCACTTGGTGAAATAATCAATGGCTACCAAGATGAACTCGTGACCATTAGATCCCTTGGGGTTGATCTTTCCAATAATGTCGATGCCCCAAGTGGAGAATGACCAAGGTGATCTGAGTGAATGTAACTCTGTTGGTGGGATATGTATGATGTTAGCGAATATCAGATACTTGTGGCATTTCTTGACAAAGTCCACACAATTTGCTTCCATTGTGTTCTAGTAATATCTCAGCTTGAGGATCTTCTTAGATAGCATCTTGGCATTCATGTGGAGTCCACAAAGACCCTGATAAATTTCCTCCATGATGGTTGTAGCTTGTTCCTCATTCACACACAATAACTGTATTCCGTCATAGGATCTCTTATATAACAGATCCTCTTGAAGAATAAACTAGGTGACATATCTTCTCAGAAACTTCTTTTCTCTGTCAGTTGCTTCAGCTGAGAACTTCCTTTCCCTATGTAGACACCTAATTTTGTCACCCCCAGCAGTGATGACACAAGAAGAATTAAATGTTGGACATTTTAGACTTAGAGAATTTTCGAGCTTAGAGTAGAAAATGACCATTTTTTTCCTACAAACTTTTAAGGGAAAATGTTTTCAAAAAATGGAATTTGATGTTGTGGATTATTGTCGTTTGTCCCCTTAAGTCCGACATTACACTTTGATGCAAGAACTATGCGACTCGACGCCCGATTCTCTCTTTCACTATATGATCCGGGTCCCTACTTTATGTATATTTTCATAAAGGTTCTTAGTCGAGACTACAATCATGTCTCACATCATTGGATAGTGCTTGGATTGAGCTTTCCAATGACATACTATACTTCAAATTCTGACTAACGGTTTGAAAGATATGACCCTTGAAAGTTGACTCCAAATTTCGGTATCAGATTTCATTCCGAGCAACCGGAGAGTGCCACATGGCACCCAAACCCCTTTGTCCAAAAGCAAGCCTTTTTGGACAATTATCTCTAGTTATTAGTCCCACATCGGAAATAAGAGAGAATTGTCTCAAGTCTCAAGGCTATAAGTATAGCCCTTCCTCTCTTCCAAAAGGGGAGAGAAAATTTGAGAATTTGGGAGAGAGGATGGCCCCATCAAGGTTTTGGCTAACTTCTTCCCTCTAAAATCAAATATTCTCCAAGTCTAAAAGTTTAACACATTAATCCCTTATTTAGCTGGGAGACCTAGTCCTGTTTGGTTCAGTTCGATTTGAGGCTTGAAGCACAAGGGTTATCTCCCCTTGTTTCTTGATTAAAGCCGTGATTAAGGTATTTTTCTTCTCTTAACTGCAATTTAGAACTAGTTTATGTAATTTAATAGATTAGGTTCTAATTTATCAATAATTGATTCATTTAGATTAATTAGGTTTAATTAGTTTCAATTCGGTTTAATGTGATTTATTAGATATAAATTGGTTTAATCTAATTCAATTAGGTGTATTTAGGTTTAATTGGTTAATTTAAATTAATTAGGTTTAATTAGCTTTAATTTGGTTTAGTATGGTTTATTAAATGTGAATTAGTTGATTCCAGTTCAATTGGGTTTATCTTGTTTTAATTGGGTTCAACATAGTTTGATTTGGGTCATTGGGTCCAATCCATTGTTTTTTCTAATTCGGGTTTTTTTTTTCCATTTTAATTTTTTTTGCTTTCTTTTATTGTTATATCTTTATTCAAATAATCGGTTTTATTTGTGGCTTAATATACTCACTTAATAAGTAGGTTTGATTTGATTTTTTTATTTTTTTATTTTTTTATTTTTGTTTTTTAGACATAAACCCTTAGATTAGGATCTCAAGCCCTAATCTCTTCTCCCATCTCTTCTTCCTTTCTTTCTTCTTTTCCCTTTTCCATGGCTGCCACCTCCCACTTCTTCTTCCAAATCAACCCTTTCCTTCTTTTTCTTCTCTTCTTTTCTCTTTTACCATGGCCGAATCCTCTCCACCCCCTTCTCCTTCTTTTATTTTTCCTTAACCGAACCTGAACCCATCTTCTCCTCCATTTTCTTTCTACTGAAACCTTCCAAACCCTCCTCCTCTCTTGTAACTTATTCCATCCATTCCAGCAGCCACCATTCATCTACCTCCCATCTTCTTCTTCTTTTCCTTGTTCAACCCCAACTCTAGCTGCCAACTCATCTTCTCCTCCCTCCTCTTCTTCTCCTTCCCTTCTCCATGGCTGAAACCTGCAACTTCTTCTCCTTCTCTCATTCTTCTTCTTCTCTTCTTTTTCCCTGCTGCTGCAACTGCTAACTAGTCCCACCGAACCTCCTTTCTCTTCTTCTTCTTCTTTTTCTCTTCTTTTTCCTCGCTACTGCAACTGCTAACCAGTCCCACCGAACTGAAACCTACAACTTCTTTCTCTTCTTCTTCTTCTTCTTTTTCTCTTCTTTTTCCTTGTTGTAACTGCTAACCAGTCCCACCGAACCTCCTTTATCTTCTTCTTCTTCTTCTTTCTTAACTTCTTTTTCCCTGCTGCTGCAATTACTAACCAGCAGCCACTGAACCTCCCTTCTCTTTCTTCTTATACTTCTTCTCCTTAACTGAGCCCAGCCGCCCCACACAACTCCCTCTCCATCGTCTGTTTTTTTTTATGGCTCCATGTCTTTCCTTTTTTTTTTCCTCTCTCTGAATCAAAAACTCTGAATCAAAAACAGAACAATCCCTCTGCATTTTTTTTTCTTCATCATAGTCTCAATTGTTCATTGTGGATTAAATAATTTTGATAAGTTAGTCTGTTTCCTTGTTTCTTTTCTCTCTTAATAATATATGGGACAGAGTTTAGGACGTAGACTAGTATGGGCGTGGCTGGCCCCTCAAACCGGCCCATAGCATTAGGACGTATTTGGGGAATAGGTTTGTGTTATAACTTCTTATTTTTTGGGGCTTTTCACCTTCTTTCTTAAAATGCAGTAAAAATATCAGATCTTGTTTAAAATAGTGCAATTAGTATACTTGTATTCCAATTCATCCAACTTTCCCTTCTTTTAGCTTGTTAGCTTTCTTTAATCATTCCATTTAGCTTCTTTGATTAGTTTAATTACTTAAGCTCATTTATCATTTTTCACTAGTGTTTTTCTTTGTCCTAATTAGTTGTTTTAATTATTTAATGGTTCGATTAATATAACATTTAGACTCTAACATAATATAAGTATAGTATAAAATAATCATTAGACATATTTAATTTAGAAGATAATTAGCATTGCATTTATTTAGTTAAAAGATTCTCTTCTCATTAGCTTAACTAGGGTTTTGAAAAATATTTAACTCATCTTAGATTAGCTTAAGGTAAACATAATTAATGCAATTAAGTTTCATAGTTAATTTAATTAAACTTTAGGTTTAGTTTAATCCTCCTATACTAGATTAGGTAGATTAGTAAAAATGCATTCATTTAATGTAATTAATCCATTTATTTTTTTATAAATTAATTAGGTCTCATTTAATTTATAAATATTTTTACCAATTAGATTAAGTAGGATTGCAATAATTTATTTCACAAATTACTAGGGATTGGGATTAATCATTTTAATTAATTCAATTTAGGATTTCATAAATTCATCAATCATCCATCTAGGTTAGGCTCAATTAATTGAGTTAGTTTAATTTAGGGTTTTTAATTTTTTTAATTAGTGCAATCATTTCATTATTTGCATCATAAGCTAGCTAGCATAATTTAGACACTTGGTTTAGGGTTTTCACATGTCATGCTTAGATACTTAGCTTAGGGTTTTCAGTGACCTAGATTTAGGACTAGTTAGTAGGGTACAAACAAACCTTGGTCAAACAAAAGAAGACCGGCCTTAGGGTCAGGCAGACTGGGTGCCTAACACCTTCCCAGTCTGTCACTTGACACTAGTCCAGAATCTTGGTGCAAACCAACCTTATCCATCAGAGTCATTAGTCTCTCTCCCTTGATTAGGGGAGAAATTTATGAGTCCTAGACCCTTTCTAGGTGGCGACACCCTTTTACCAATAATGTGTATCCCCCCTTGGCATTTGATGACCAGAAGATACTATCTCATCTCATTAGGGTCGACCCCTAGCGTGTGTACATGCGCTACGCGCCATATCACGATTCCACGAAGGTCCATGATACCTACAGTGGCGACTCCACTGGGGATGTCAGACTCTTGATTGACCATTGTTTGTATAGCTTTGTTTTTCCTTATTGTTTTTATATTGACATGTTATTTTTCACTTTTCATCACTTATATACACTTCTTGCATTGAGCACAACATGCCTTACCCTTATTCACCCCCATGGTGTAGCTGTCAGGGTCCCTCACATATGTTTGGGCCGCCCCCAATTACATCACACCTCTTGATACCGTGCCATTTGGGCCTAGAATACAGAACTTATCGGCGAGGGTGTTACCTTGCGTGCTTGAGGGAGATCACACATATTTAGGTGTGCCAAAAAAGACGCTATTGGTCAACACTCTGAGATCGATTTGCTCGAGCTATTCCCCTATTGGTATATTAAAGGGACCACGTGCCTCTGATTCATTCCGTGTATATGGATGATATGTATATCGGTCTTGTCAAGGGTAGCCTTGTTGGTCCTAAACCTAGCCAACATACATCATATACTTGGACATAGAACCAATGACCAGGATCAACACAACTAATGTACATTGATTGCAGTTCACGTTAGAACCTTTTGTAGTAATTTCTACCCGTCTCAATCTACCATTCACCAATGGAAGAATTGGATTTGCCATTGGTATTAAGGACGCTAGTGTTTTTAACTACACTAGTTGTCGATTCATAAGATCGCACCGCATGATTGGCACTGTGGCTATATGCCAACATCGTCAACCTGGTAAGGGTTTCACACAAGCTATCTTGATGTCAATGGGTAGGTTCAAATGTCTCCACCACACGGTTTTTGGTGATTGATTCAGTGTAGAGTCGCCTACATAAGTGTTCTTATAAGAACCACCTTTGCTTGATCCATCACTTGAGAGTCTCTTCAACTTAGGCACACTTCTTTAAGTATGCTGCTAAGTTGATGCCACTCTCATTTGAGCTAACTCTTGTTTGGTCTGGTCGTCATTGTTTGCATATGTTTGTCTAGTCTTGTGTTCAAGTAGGAGAGTGTTGTGTATTGCCATCTCACCGTCTATGTTTATCCTTTTTTGGTACAAGTCAGTGCCCCCAACATCTTACCCCAATCAGCCTTTCTTGTTCAACCCACTTAGTTGGGATTGTCCTAGCAACCTCTTGGGACCATCATTCAGTGGTTCTCAATGGAAAGCATTCCTCCGCAACCACCTTTGGATAACATGGATGCTTGAATGGCCAAGTTAGAGGAAATGATGGCCAACCTCATGGAGGTGATGTGCACACATATGGCCTCACCAAGGGAAGAGGTTCCGGATCAATGGAGTCACCCTCAAACTCCTAGGTTTGTTCCCTAACCTCCCCAACCTGCTGAGGATGAGTATGACTTCTATGTCAATGCTTCTGCCATCAAGGCAATTGAGGATCAAGAGAAAAAGGAATTGAAGGATCAGGTCAACCGTTTGAAGCACATTATAAGGAATATGAAAGGGGCAGAAGACCAAATTTTTGATACTGAGGGGCTATGCGTTTTTTCTTCAAGCAATCTTTCCAGAAAGGTTCAAGTGGACATGTGACAAGTTCGATGGAACCGGGGATCCCCATACCCACTTGAAGTCATTCATTGGACAGTTAAGGATAAAGAGGTTCACAAATGAAATGTTGGGGCAAGCTTTTCAATTCTCTCTAACTGGTGCGGCTCACCATTGGCTTATGTCTTTAGATAAGGCATCCTCTCGCACTTGGGAGGACATTACGAGAGCTTTCACCAAACAGTATGGCTACAATACTGAAGTGGAATTAACAAGAAGAGAATTGGAAACGACAAGACAAATGCCGAATGAAGGGTTCATCGAGTATTTGAGGCGTTTCCGTGACAAAGCATCCATGATGAGGGAGCAACCAAGTGAGCGAGATCAGATTGCCATGATCATGAGGTCGGTGTGTGGTCCCTACAAGGATGTGTTGTTTGGCCAGGCAATATTGACATTTGATGGACTCAGAATGGCAGCCCAGTAGGTCGAAGATGCCCTCACCTAAGAAGAGCTCCCCAAGTACAACAAACTTGCTAAGGAGGCTAGTAGCAACAGAAAACTTCCTACCCAACAAAGGAATTCGGGGTCTAATGCCACGATGGCAATTCTTCCCACAGCGTCGGCCTCACCTACTCCAACAATGCCATTTGTGATTGAGCAAGATGCAACCCCCGCTCCCCGTCGTCCTTGAAGGTAGTTCACTGACTTGGGGACTTCTTTGAGTTTAGTTTTGAATCATTTGCTTCAGGCCGGTCTTATAGTCAAGCCAGAGCCTAGACCCTTACCTGAGCGAAAACCTGATTGGTTCAATCCAAACCTGTTTTGTGACTACCATTCTCAGCAAGGTCACGCAACAGATAGATGTTACAAGTTGCAGGAGGCAATCCAAGATCTGCTTGATGCAAAGAAGTTTGAAATATGGGTCAAACGACCGAATGTTGCCACAAATCCCCTTCCTCAGCATCGAGCAATTAACGCCTTGCAGAAAGATTTAGGAAATTTTGACCCGACTTCCCTAATCATTTTTCTATTAGTGAAGAGTAGCCAAGTAGAGGCGACCATCGTTGGAGATCTTAGCGGATTTACTTTCCCCCTTCTAGCTGATGTTGTCACTTCTAGTTTAAAAGACCCTGTAGAGTCATAGTTGAAGGAAGATGAGATCAATGGCCTGTATGATGAATCTGATTTTGAGACCTACACACCAAATCTTGGTTTGGAGCTAAATGCAATCAAACTTGAAGCTAATGAGGATTATGATATCATTATCCCTGGGGAAGGGTTGCAGGCAAAGCAAAGGTTTTCAGAGTCTGACGATGAGGTAGAGCTCCACATTCTGGGTGAGATAATAGCAGAAACTCGTAGTGGGAAGAACTACAAGGCAGCAAGACTCACATAACCACTAACAAGGCCAAAAGATCAGGGACTAAACAATAAGTTGATTGAACCAGAGAATCAAGTATTGAGACAGTTGCAGAAGACCCAAGCAAATATATCTATTTGGGGCTTACTTATGGCCTCTCCTACCCACAGGGAAGCAGTGTTGAAATCTCTGGCAAGCATCCAAGTTCCAATTAGGATCGATTCAGCACAACTAGCGAGCCTGGTAGGAGCCACGTAAGTAGTGAACTCATTGATGTTTGTAGATGCTGATCTCCCTCTTGAAGGTTCGAACCACACAAGGGCTTTACACATAACCATTGATTACAGAGGATGTTGAATTTCCCAAGTATTTGTAGACAATGCATCGGCGTTGAATGTTTTCCCTCTCAGGACCTTTAAACATTTGGGATTTGATGAAGCCGAGATGAAGCCATCTAGTCAATGTGTTCGAGCTTATAACAACACCAGGAGGAGCGTGTTAGGAATTTTCACTGTGGTGATAGTAGTTGGACCGGAAGAATTTGAGGTAGACTTCCAAGTTGTCGATATTCCTGCATCTTTCAATATGATTTTAGGTCGTCTATGGTTGCACAAGGCTAGGGTAGTTTCCTCTTCCCTTCACCAAAAGATAAAATTTGTGTTCAAAGGGCAGGTGATCATTATCTTGGTAGATCCTGACTTGGTTAGCATGATGGCATCCATTGATGTGGGGGAAAATAACAATGGTGAGACATCTGAAGTTCGTTTGGGAGGTTTTGAGCTAGGCAATATCAATGCAACTTTGGGGCCTAGTTTACCGGAAGAGAGATTTGCTTTGACAAAGTTTAACATCACCAACCCCAGAGTAACCAACATGCTTCTTAAAATGAAGTATTTTCCAGGTATGGGCTAGGGGTGCGATAACAAGGTGACCCAGATATTTTATCCCTGAATGTGAACACACAACGCTTTGGCCTTGGTTATGTTATGACAGAGAAGGACCAACAAAAGATAGCAGCTAAGAAGCAAAAATATGACAGAAATTTTGAGAGATATGAAGGGTTGAAATACAAGAATGAGGGGGAGAATTTGATCCATATGCTTAGCAATGGGGAAAGTTCCGAAGGAAAGGCAACAGAGGCAGTTATCAGCAGAACAAGACCGTTAAGGCTGGGCTAGTCAAGGTTTCGAAGTGGAACAACATGGAAGATAGATCTAAGACCGTCAATGTGACTCCCTATTTCAAAACTATGAATGGTTATTTCATCAAAAAAGGCCAGGATTTCTTCTATTGTGGATTCCCAGAATCATGGTTAGATGTGTTTTCAGGGGAGAGGCTACCAGGCATTGAGATCTTCTTTGATTGCGCGATTGATTGGGTAGAGTTAGAACATTACTCACTGAAGCAGTTTGAATAGGTCCAACAGGGACACACAAAGGAAGACCTAGATGTTAGCGGTCTCTTCAATGAGGAGATTATGATGATTGGTGGGACCAATGAATCTGAGACGCCTTCACCCCACTTGTTGGTTCATCGTGCTGAGGGTGTCATTCCTAACTGGACCTGTTTGGATGAGTTTGTTTACCCTGAGGAGCTGAAATTTGGACCTGAAGAGTCGGCCATGTCTGGGCCTAAGTCCTTTAAGTTTGTAGGCAGGTCCACTAGTTGTTTCTCCTTCTGTTTCTCTCCATGTCGGAGAAGGTATTTCCACTTATGCAATGTCAGTTTCGGTCGGAGCTAAGTCTAATGTAATTGTCCCAGTTATTAATGAAATGAATTCTTTCGAGTATATTGCTTCTTCCTCTTCCCTATCCCCTCCATCTCCTGATGATGAATGTTGCGATAACCCATTGCCTGAATTTCTCAAATCATTAAAAGCTTTAAAGGAAAAGAAGGCCAAACCTATCCGTGAGGATTTTAGGCTAATAAATTTGGGGTTAGAACATGATCCCCGGGAGGTTAGACTTGGCATGTCCCTTGATGAGCAAGAGACAACCCAATTAATCAAGCTCTTAAAAGAATTTGAGGAGGTGTTTGCTTGGTCATACGCCGATATGCCCGGTATTGATTCCAGCATAGTTCAACATGATCTCCCTCTTTTCTTTGATGCAAAGCCTTTCCAACAAAAGATTCGGCGCATGCATCCGGATTGGGCTTTGATGGTAAAAGAGGAGATTGCCAAGCAACTTAGTGTAGGGTTCATTGAGGTAATGAGGTATACTGAATGGTTGGCAAATGTCATAGTCGTACCAAAGCAGGATGGTCGGATCAGAGTATGTGTGGATTATAGGGACATTAATAGAGTGAGCCCCAAAGATAATTTTTCCTTATCCCACATCAATCTTTTAGTGGATAATACTGCGGGGCATGCGCTTCTATCATTCATGGATGGGTTTTCTAGTTACAATCAGATCCAAATGAATCCTGAAGATAAAGACCAGACTTCTTTCACTGCGGATTGTGGCACTTATAGATATAGGGTGATGCCTTTTGGTTTGAAGAATGCCAGTGCTACCTACCAAAGGGCTGCCACCACTATCTTGCATGATTTGAGACACAAAGAAGTGGAGGTGTATGTAGATGACATGATTGTCAAGTCAATTAATCGAGAAGGGCACTTTAAGGCTTTGAGGGTTTTCTTTGAGAGGATCAAGGAGTTCAAACTGAGACTGAACCCACAAAAATGTGTATTTGGGGTGACAGGTGGTATGCTTTTGGGGTTTATGGTAAGTGAGAGAGGTATTGAGATTGACCCATCCAAAATCAAAGCATGTCACCTCCTCAAATGGAGAAGGAAATTCGAGGGTTTTTAGGAAGGATCCAATACATTAGTCGATTCATTTCTCAACTAACAGCCATATGTGAACCGATCTTCAAATTACTGAAAAAGGATCAACCTAAGAGGTGGAATCCTCAATGCCAATTGGCTTTTGATCGCATCAAAAGCTACCTGGCAAACCCACCAATCCTCATTCCCCCTACTCCAGGAAGGCCATTGTTATTGTATATCTCTATATTAGAAACCTCCATGGAATCGATGGTGGCTCAGCATGGTCCAATGGGCGTACAGAGCAAGCAATTTATTACCTTAGTAAGAAGTTCACAGACTATGAGACAAGGTACACAACCTTGGAGAAGACTTGTGCAACTTTGGTTTGGGAAAAAAGGAGGTTGAGACATTACATATTAACCTATTCAGTCTTTTTGGTATCCAGAATGGATCCCATCAAGTATCTTTTTGAGAAACCTACGTTGATGGGGATATTAGCATGTTGGTTATTGCTCTTAGCAGAGTTCAACATTGTGTATGTCACCCAGAAGTCCATCAAGGGTAGTGTCATCGCTGAACATCTATCCGCGCATCTAGTTGTTGATACGAAGCCTTTAAATGACATATTTTTGGATGAAGATGTAGTTTCTATCGAGGTTGAAAATGAGGTTGGCATTTGGCAAATGTTCTTTGATGGAGCCGCCAATCACAAAGGTTGCGGAGCTAGAGTTCTACTTATAACTCCTGAAGGGTTGAACATGCCCATGGCATATAGGTTGGACTTTGTGAGTGCACCAACAACATGGCCGAGTATGAAGCTTGCCTCATGGGATTGAAAGCAGCCATCTCTATTGGGGTCAAAAGATTGGAAGTATACGGAGATTCGTCGGTTGTCATATGCCAAGTCCAAGGTAAGTGGAAAACAAAGGAGGAAAAGTTAAAATCATACCAAGGGTGTGTAGAGTCTCTAATGAAGCAGTTCACATAAATTAGTTTTGACTATTTCCAAAGGGACAATAACAGGTTTGCCGATGCTTTGGCTACTCTCGCATCGATGGTTGATTTTGGTCTGGGTGAGCAAATACAACCATTCATTATAGATCGGAGAGATCATCCTTCACATCAAGGCTTTGTCAATGCCCTGACAGTAGATGGTAGGCCTTGGTTTGCCCATATTGTGGATTTTATCAGAGAGGGGAAGTACCCTGCAAATTCTACCCAAGGAGATAGAAGGTTCTTGAGGCGTTATGCCACCCAGTTCATATTACACAAAGATATTTTATACAAACGATCTTTTGATGGTATACAACTGGTGTGCGTGGATGAAGATCAAGCACAGAAAATCTTGGAGCAAGTACATCAGGGAATCTGTGGCCCTCACATGAATGCTCGTATGTTGGCTAAGAAAATTCTCCGCTTAGGGTATTTTTGGAATACACTAGAAGCCGATTGCACAGAATTTGTGAAGAAGTGCCATAAATGTTAGATTTTCGCCAACCTCATCCATGTGCCCCCAACAGAATTGCACACGCTGAGTTCTCCGTGGCCTTTTTCCACTTGGGGTATCGATGTGATCGGAAAAATTAACCCCAAAGCTTCGAATGGGCACGAGTTTGTGTTGGTAGCTATTGATTACTTCACCAAATGGGTAGAGGCTCTGTCATACGCAAAACTCACAGCGGCAAAGATAGCCAAATTTTTGCAAGAACATATCATTTGCCGACATGGGATGCCCTATGAGGTGATTTCTGACCAAGGTCAACATTTTAGGGGCAAGGCATAGGAGTTGTGTGACCAATTCAGGATTGCAAGGCACAGGTCTTCTCCTTATCGCCCTCAAACCAATGGAGCAATTGAAGCGGCAAGCAAAAACATGAAGGTCATACTCCAGAAGATGGCTGATAAGAATAATGATTGGGCTGACAAATTACCTTATGCCTTATGGGCTTATCGGACTTCTATTAGAACTCCAACTGGGGCAACTCCATACTCTTTAGTATATGGGATGGAAGTAGTCCTCTCGGTTGAGCTAGAGGCTACGAGTTGCAAGGGCTTTCAACAAAAAAGTCCACCCACGTTCCTTGGAGGTTGGAGATTTGGTTTTAAAGGAGCAGAGAGCACCCATTCATGACCCAAGGGGCAAGTTTAGGCCAAACTAGAGTGGCCCTTTTGCGGTGAAGGAAATCCTCCCGGGGAAGGCAATACGCCTTGTAGATCTTGATGGTCAAGAACCACAGTACCTAACCAACTTAGATCAGCTAAAAAAGTATTATGTTTAGCCTTCACATTCCCAAAAAAGAAAGGGAATGCAATGAAGGAAAACTGCCTTTGGGGCATGAACTACGCTCGACCTGATTCCTAAATTTTTAGGATATATAGGCAGCTTGAAAGTCAAAATCGAGCTCGGTCAATTTCCACCACACCTCATAGTGGGTTGGACCTAATTTTCCATTTTTAGCTATCCCTTTTCCATTTCAGACAAATGGGTTCTCGCTACTCATATCATCAGGAGGTGATCGAGTCCGACTAAGAACTCTTTCCACCGTCTCCCAAATTCGGCGGATTCCAAAGAGTTTTCATCTTTAGTCCTTTTTTCAAAATGACTATTTTGATTGACGTGATTTCTTCCGTGAACTCATCATCCTTGCAAATAATTGTCTTGATCTGGCTCGAAGACTCCATCTACCTTCTCCTATTCGACGGTTCCCAAGAGTTTTCAATAGCCCCTCTTTTAGCTTAACTTTTTCTTTAGTCAGCGTGATCCCTCTCGTGAGGTCACTATCCAAAGTAGTATCCTTACTCTACCCATGGCAGAATCATCGGGTTAGTTTCCTTTGGTATATGTGTCTTAACATCTGTTTTAGTTTAAGGTTTGGGCGCAGACATGATCGTGGTCATCTGAGAGACCAATCTTACATTTTCTAAATTGGCTCAAAGGGTTCTTAGCTTTTGCAAATGACAAGCGAAAAAAAAAATCAGTATACTTTTGGTGGATGTGTCATATGATATTTTCCTGTAAGTTGGTCTTTCCTTAACTTATCATGGATGTTTCTTTCCGCCGATGGATGGTAGCAATGAGGGACGACGACCTTGAAGTCCTTGAAGAAGTGCACCTTTATGCACTCTTTCAGCTCCAGCGCATCAGTCCATGTCGTGCTTTGATCCGAGAACTTCATTTTTTCGATTCGGAACTGTGGAAATTTTCCCTACTCTGGAAGAATTTCGAGCTTGTCTTGTTTATAATCATTGGGGAGATGTTTTTTGCCCAACATTGCAACCCGTTAGCTTGATAGAAATTCGAGAATTTTTTGGCTGGAGTGCTAAAGAGGCGAGGCGATTCATGGCAAGTGATCGAATCAATCTTTATACTGTTATATAGAAGTTTGCCCCACTTCGATCAAATACTGAAAGCTTTAGGGTGCATCGAAGGAATGTTTTCCTTTTCTATATGATCGCTCGTTATCTGTTGCATTCACCAAAGTGTGGAGGCTTACCCATTATCATCAACGTCATCCGACAGTTGAGACAAGGTTGCAACATTATCCCTACTGTTTTGGCAGAGACTTTGGGAGGACTTGATATTATGACAAGTCGCAAAAATTTTTGCACCAGTGACTTTAATGGGTGCTTCACCCTCCTCCAGGTATGGTTAGATGAGCACCTTCAATTGGTCCAACCTTTGGTTACAACTCATTTGGAACTGTTTCAGTATTTCAAGCGAATTCAGACCTAACTACCACGATGCAACAAATTGGCTTGAGCAACTGGGAGCCCTCACGAAGTGGAGCATCAGGTGGGAAGTCCATTGGTGGTCAGTTCTGAACCCTGTTTTACACACTTCTGGCTGTGACTATGTCAGGTTGTTAGGCATATCCCATACCTCCTTCTACATACCGGCTTGCTTTATGCATCAATTCAGTTTACCTTAGGGTGTTCTAGGGGATGTGGGTACCACGCCTATCATAAAGGCTTTAACAGAAGTTCTGGTGAATTCCATTGCAGCCTTGTGGAACCATTTGGCTCGCCTAAGTTAAGGTTGTTAAATTGAAGATATTTTGGTCTGGGCAGCGTTTACCGAGGAGTCGTTCCCCACCTTTCTGCTTTTCAAAACTTGTAGTGGCCGTGGCGCCATTTTTTTTCTTTTCAATAAGAAGACTTTGTGCTTTATGATGATCAATCTACTAGCAACATTCTCCTTCATGAACATATAGGCTTTATGTGTTTTTACTAACCACTAACCTTAGTATGATGGTGCTCTTTCCAAGCCCCTTGGCTTTCGGATCTAGACCTCTCGTGGATTCGGCATGTGATGGCATCTCTAACACAATTGCGATCTCTTAAATTCAATGCAGCTGTTTGTTGCTAACTTTGCTAAGCTTCATGTCCTTATTCAGGTATTTGAGATCCAGAATCTCCCAAGTTTTCCTTTGCTAATTCAAATGCAGGTGCACAACCAAACACATCGTTGGCACCAATTTCGTGAGAATCCTCAGGATCACAACTGAGCACCGTTGTTGATCCCAGCTAAGCACCATTGTGCGAGGACTATCACCCTTTGCAGAGAATCCCAAGGTTCATAGTTGTGCATGACTGCCAAGGTGGACTATCTGCACCAATTTTTCAAGAATCCTTAGGGTCATAGCTGAGCACTGCTATCGATCCCAGCTGAGCACGGCTGCGTGAGGACTATCCACACCAACTTTTTGAGAATCCTTAGGATCACAACTGAGCACCGTTGTTGATCCCAGCTGAGCACCGCTGTGCGAGGATGATCATCCTCTGTAGAGAATCCCAAGGTTCATAGTCTTACACGATTGCCAATACGGACTATCCACACTAACTTTTTGAGAGTCCTTAGGATCACAATTGAGCACCGTTGTTAATCCCAGCTGAGCACCATTATGCGAGGACAATCACTCCTGCAGAGAATCCCAAGGTCCATAGTCTTGCACGACTGCAAATACGGACTATCAGCATCAAACCATAGAGAATCCTAAGGTTCATAGTCATACACGACTGCCAAGATGGATAATCATTACCTTGTTGCTGTAATTCTCAGGTTGACAGCCACACGGCTAGAAACTCAAATTTTTGGCATCACACAGTTTGTGCATTACCTCTGTATTGATCAACTACGGTAGGTTTTCAATTATAGTAGCACCCACACGTTACCTGATTTCGCATGTGTTATCGATCGATATTTCCTTCCTTTGGTCTTGTCGCTCGTTTTGCATTTGCATTTGCACCTCCGCCATCTTTGAGCCGGATGTCGGTAGTACATTGCTCCTGGTGACAAAATGGTGTGTTCTTTTCTTTGCCTTTCGACTGTTACATAGGTCTCATCCAAAGAGGGGCAATCTGTAGACACCTAATTTTGTCACCCCCCGGCAATGATGACACAAGAAGAATTACATGTTGGACATTTTAGACTTGGAGAATTTTTGAGCTTAGAGTAGAAAATGACCATTTTTTCCCTATAAACTTTCAAGAGAAAATGTTTTTAAAAAACTGGAATTTGATGTTGTGAATTATTTTCGTTTGTCCCCTCAAGTCGGACATTATACTTTGATGCAAGAACTATGCGAATCGACGTCTGATTCTCTCTTTCAATATATGATCTGGGTCCCTACATTATGCATATTTTTGTAAAGGTTCCCGGTCGATACCACAATTATGTCTTACATCATTGGATAGTGCTCAGATTGAGCTTTCCAATGACATACTACACGTTGAATTCTGACTAACGGTTTGAAAGATATGACCCTCGAAAGTTGATCCCAAAGTTCGGTATCAGATTCCATTCCGAGCAATCAGGGAGTGCCATATGGCACCCAAACCCCTTTGTCCAAAAGCAAGCCTTTTTGGACAATTATCTCTAGTTATTAGTCTCACATCGAAAATAAGAGAGAATTGTCTCAAGTCTCAAGGCTATAAGTATAGTCCTTCCTCTCTTCCAAAAGGGGGGAGAAAATTTAGAATTTGGGAGAGAGGATGGCCCCATCAAGGTTTTGGCTAACTTCTTCCCTCTAAAATCAAATATTCTCTAAGTCTAAAAGTTTAACACATTAATCCTTCATTGAGCCGGGAGACCTAGTCCGGTTCGGTTCGGTTCAATTTGAGGCTTGAAGTACAAGGATTATCTCTCCTTGTTTCTTAATTAAAGCCGGGATTAAGGTATTTTTCTTCTCCTAATTGCAATTTAGAACTAGTTTGTCTAATTTAATAGATTAGGTTCTAATTTATCAATAATTGGTTCATTTAGATTAATTAGGTTTAATTAGTTTCAATTCGGTTTAATGTGATTTATTAGATATAAATTGGTTTATTCCGATTCAATTAGGTGTATTTAGGTTTAATTGGTTCATTTAGATTAATTAGGTTTAATTAGCTTTAATTTGGTTTATTATGGTTTATTAAATATGAATTAGTTGATTCCGGTTCAATTGGGTTTATCTTGTTTTAATTGGGTTCAACATAGTTTGATTTGGGTCATTGGGTCCAATCCATTGTTTTTGCTAATTCGGTTTTTTTTTTTTTTCATTTTAATTTGTTTTGCTTTCTTTTATTGTTATATCTTTATTCAATGGTTTTATTTGTGGCTTAATATACTCACTTAATAAGTAGGTTTGATTTGATTTATTTTTTATTTATTTTTGTTCTTTAGACATAAACCCTTAGATTAGGATTTCAAGCCCTAATCTCTTCTCCCATCTCTTCTTCCTTTCTTTCTTCTTTTCCCTGTAGCAGAAAATCAGCCGCCTCCCTCCTCTTCTTCTCCTTCCCTTCTCCATGGCTGCCACCTCCCATTTCTTCTTCCAAACCTGCAACCCTTTCCTTCTTTTTCTTCTTCTTCTCTTCTTTTCTCTTTTACCATGGCCGAATCCTCTCCACCCCCTTCTCCTTCCTTTCTTTTTCCTTAACCGAACCTGAACCCATCTTCTCCTCCTTTTTCTTTCTATTGAAACCCTCGAAACCTTCCTCCTCTCTTGTAACTTATTCCATCCCTTCCAGCAGCCACCATTCATCTACCTCCCATCTTCTTCTTCTTTCCTTGTTGAACCCCAACTCTAGCTGCCAACTCTACTTCTCCTCCCTCCTCTTCTTCTCCTTCCCTTCTCCATGGCTGAAACCTGCAACTTCTTCTCCTTCTCTCATTCTTCTTCTTCTCTTCTTTTTCCCTCCTGCTGCAACTGCTAACCAGTCCCACCGAACTGAAACCTGCAACTTCTTTCTCTTCTTCTTCTTCTTTTTTGTCTCTTCTTTTTCCTTGCTGCTGCAACTGCTAACCAGTCCCACCGAACGCCCTTTCTCTTCTACTTCTTCTTCTTTTTCACTTCTTTTTCTCTGCTGCTGCAACTGCTAACCAGTAGCCACCGAACCTCCCTTCTCTTTCTTCTTATACTTCTTCTCCTTAACTGAGCCCAGCCGCCCCACACAACTCCCTCTCCATCGTTTGTTTTTTTTTATGGCTCCATGTCTTTTCTTTTTCCTCTCTCTGAATCAAAAACAGAACAATTCCTCTGCATTTTTTTGTTTTTCTTCATTATAATCTTAATTGTTCATTGTGGATTAAATAATTTTGATAAGTTAGTCCGTTTTCTATTTTCTTCTCTCTTAATAATATATGGGATGTAGTTTAGGACGTAGGCTAGTATGGGCGTGCTGGCCCCTCAAACCGGCCCGTAGCATTAGGACGTATTTGGGGAATGGGTTTGTGTTATAATTTCTTATTTTTTAGGGCTTTTTACCCTCTTTCTTTAAATGCAATAAAAAAAATCAGATCTTGTTTAAAATAGTGCAATTAGTATACTTGTATTCCAATTCATCCAACTTTCCCTTCTTTTAGCTTGTTTAACTTTCTTTAATCATTCCATTTAGCTTCTTTGATTAATTTAATTACTTAAGCTCATATATCATTTTTCACTAGTGTTTTTCTTTATCGTAATTAGTTGTTTTAATTATTTATGGGTTCAATTAATATAACATTTAGACTCTAACATAATATACGTATAGCATAAAATAATTATTCGACATATTTAATTTAGAAGATAATTAGCATTGCATTTATTTAGTTAAAATATTCTCTTCTCATTAGCTTAACTAGGGTTTTGAAAAATGTTTAACTCATCTTAGATTAGCTTAAGGTAAACATAATTAGTGCAATTAAACTTTAGGTTTAGTTTAATCCTCCTATACTAGATTAGGTAGATTAGTAAAAATGCATTCATTTAATGTAATTAATCCATTTCATTTTTTATAAATTAATTAGGTCTCATTTAATTTATAAATCTTTTTACCAATTAGATTCAGTAGGATTGTATTAATTTATTTCACAAATTACTAGGGATTGGGATTAATCATTTTAATTAATTCAATTTGGGATTTCATAAATTCATTAATCATCCATCTAGGTTAGGCTCAATTAATTGAGTTAGTTTAATTTAGGGTTTTTTAATTTTTTTAATTAGCGTAATCATTTCATTATTTGCATCATAACCTAGCTAGCATAATTTAGACACTTGGTTTAAGATTTTCACATGTCATGCTTAGATACCTAGTTTAGGGTTTTCAGTGACCCAGATTTAGGACTAGTTAGTAGGGTACAAATAAACTTTGGTCAAACAAAAGGAGACTGGCCTTAGGGTCGGGCAGACTGGGTGCCTAACACCTTCCCAGTCTGTCACTTGACACTTGTTCAGAATCTTGGTGCAAACCAGCCTTATCCATCAGAGTCATTAGTCTCTCTCCCTTGATTGGGGGAGACATTTATGGGTCCTAGACCCTTTCTAGGTGGTGACTCCCTTTTACCCATAACGTGTATTCCCCCTTGGCATTTGATGACCAGGGGATACTATCTCATCTCATTAGGGTCGACCCTAGCGTGTGTACACGTGGTACACGCCATATTACGATCCTACGGAGGTCTATGATACCTACAGTGGCGACTCTACTGGGGATGTCAGACTCTTGATTGACCATTGTTTGTATGGCTTTGTTTATACTTTATTTTTTATATATTGACATGTTATTTTTCACTTTTCATCACTTGCATACATTTCCTGCATTGAGCACAGCATGCCTTACCCTTATTCAACCCTGTGGTGTAGCTTCCAGGGTCCCTCACATATGTTTGGGTCGCCCCCAGTTACATCACACCCCTTGATACCGTGCCATTTGGGACTAGAATACAGAACTTATCGGCGAGGGTGTTACCTTGAGTGCTTGAGGAAGATCACAGACATTTAGGTGTGCCCAAAGAGACGCTATTGGTCAACACTCTGAGATTGATTTGCTCGAGCTATTCCCCTATTGGTGTATCAAAGGGACCACATGCCTCTTATTCATTCCATGTATATGGGTGATAGGTTTATCGGTCTTATCAAGGGTAGCCTTGCCGATCCTAAACCTAGCCAACATGCATCATATACTTGGACATAGAACTAATGACTAGGATCAACACAACTAATGTACATTGATTGCTGTTCATGTTAGAACCTTTATAGTAATTTCTACCCATCTCAATCTACCATTCACCAACGGAAGAATTGGATTTACCATTGGTATTAAGGACGCTAGTGTTTTTAACTACACTAGTTGTTGGTTCGTACGATCGCACCGCATGATTGGCACCGTGGTTATATGCCAACACCGTTAGTCCGATGTGATATACGTCTCAACCTGGTAAGGGTTTCACACAAGCTATCTTGATGTCAATGGGTAGGCTCAAATGTCTCCACCACATGGTTTGGGGTGATTGTTTCAGTGTAGAGTTGCCTACATAAGTATTCTCACAGGAACCACATTTGCTTGATCCATCACTTGAGAGTCTCTTCAACTTAGGCACACTTCTTTAAGTATGCCGCTAAGTTGATGCCACTCTCATTTGAGCTAACTCTTGTTTGGTTTTGGTTGTCTTTGTTTACGTATGTTTGGCTAGTCTTGTGTTCAAGTAGGAGAGTGTTGTATATTGTCGTCTCACCATCTATATTTGTCCTTTTTTGGTACCAGTCAGTGCCACCAACATCTTACCCCAGTCAGCCTTTCTCGTTCATCCTACTTAGTTGGGATTGTCCTAGCAACCTCTCGGGACCATCATTTAGTGGTTCTCGATGGTAAGTATTCCTCCACAACCACCTTTGGATAACATGGATGGTCGAATGGCTAGGCTAGAAGAAATGATGGCCAACCTCACGGAGGTGGTGCGCACACATATGGTCGCACCAAGGGAAGAGGTTCTGGATTAATGGCTTCGCCCTCAAACTCCTAGGTTTGTTCCCCAACCTCCCTACCCAGCCGAGGATGAGTATGACTTCTATGTCAATGCTCCTGCCGTCAAGGCAATTGAGGATCAAGAGAAAAAGGAATTGAAGGATCAGGTCAACCGTTTGGAGCACATTATAAGGAATATGAAAGGGGTAGAAGACCAAATTTTTTATATTGAGGGGCTATGCTTTTTTCCTAAACAATCTTACCAGAAAGGTTCAAGTGGACATGTGACAAGTTCGATGGAACCAGGGATCCCCGTACCCACTTGAAGTCTTTCATTGGACAGTTAAGAAGAAAGAGGTTTACAGATAAAATGTTGGGGCAAGCTTTTCAATTCTGTCTAACCAGTGCGGCTCACCATTGGCTTATGTCTTTAGACAAGGCATCCTCTCGCACTTGGGTGGACATTATGAGAGCTTTCACCAAATAGTATATATAATAATGATGTGGAATTAACTAGAAGAGAATTAAAAATGACAAGGCAAATGCCGAATGAAGGTTTCACCAAGTATTTGAGGCGTTTCTGTGACAAAGCATCCATGATGAGGGATCGACCAAGTGAGCAAGATCAGATTTCCATGATCATGAGGTTGGTGTGTGTCCCTACAAGGATGTGTTGTTTGGCCAGGCAATATTGACATTTGATGGACTCAGAATGGCAGCCCAGTAGGTCGAAGATGCCCTCGCCCAAGAAGAGCTCCCCAAGTACAACAAACTTGCTAAGGAGGCTAGTAGCAACAGAAAACCTCCTACCCAATAGAGGAATTCGGGGTCTAATGCCATGATGGTGATTCTTCCCACAACGTCGGCCTCACCTACTCTAGCAACGTCATTTGTGATTGAGCAAGATGCAACCCCCGCTCCCTGTCATCCTCGAAGGTAGTTCACTGACTTGGGGAATTCTTTGAGTTCAATTTTGAATCATTTGCTTTAGGCCAGTCTTGTAGTCAAGCCAGAGCCTAGACCCTTACCTGAGCATAAACCTAATTGGTTCAATCCAAACCTGTTTTGTGACTACCATTCTCAGCAAGGTCACACAACAGATAGATGTTACAAGTTGCAGGAGGCAATCCAAGATCTACTTGATGTAAAGAAGTTTGAAATCCAGGGCAAACAACCCAATGTTGCCACAAATCCCCTTCCTCTGCATCGAGCAGTTAACGCCTTGCAGGAAGATTTAGGAAATTTTGACCCGACTTCCCTTATCATTTTTCTATCAGTGAAGAGTAGCCAAGCAGAGGCGACCAATGTTGGAGATCTTAGCGGATTTACTTTCCCCCTTCTGGTTGATGTTGTCACTTCTAATTTAAAAGAGCTTGTAGAGTCAGAGTTGAAGGAAGATGAGATCAATGGCCTGTATGATGAATCTGATTTTGAGACCTACACACCAAATCTTAGTTTGGAGCTAAATGCAGTCAAACTTGAAGCCAATGAGGATTATGATATCATTATCCCTGGGGAAGGGTTGCAGGAAAAGCAAAGGTTTTTAGAGTCTGACGATGAGGTAGAGCTCTACATTCTGGGTGAGATAATAGCAGAAACTCAAAGTGGGAAGAATTACAAGGCGCCAGGACTCACAGAACCACCAACAAGGCCAAAAGATCAGGGATTGAACAATAAGTTAATTGAATCAGAGAATCAAATATTGAGACAATTACAGAAAACCCAAGCAAATATATCTATTTGGGGCTTGCTCATGGCCTCTCCTACCCACAGGGAAGTAGTGTTGAAATCTCTGGCAAGCATCCAAGTTCCAATTGGGACCGATTCGACACAACTAGCGAGCCTAGTAGGAGCTGCGTATGTAGTGAACTCATTGATGTTTACAGATGCCGATCTCCCTCTTGAAGGTTCGAACCACACAAGGGCTTTACACATAACCATTGATTGCAGAGGATGTCGAATTCCCCAAGTATTGGTAGACAATTGGTCGGCGTTGAATGTTTTCCCTCTCAGGACCTTTAAACATTTGGGATTTGATGAAGCTGAGATGAAGCCATCTAGTCAATGTGTTCGAGCTTATGACAACACCAGGAGGAGCGTGTTGGGAATTTTCATTGTGGTGATAGTAGTTGGACCGGCAGAATTTGAGGTAGACTTCCAAGTTATCGATATTCCTGCATCTTTCAATATGATTTTAGGCCGTCCATGGTTGCACAAGTCTGGGGTAGTTTCCTCTTCCCTTCACCAAAAGATAAAATTTGTGTTCAAAGGGCAGGTGATCACTATCTTGGCAGATCCTGACTTGGTTAGCATGATGGCATCCGTTGATGTGGGGGAAAATAACAATGGTGAGACATTTGAAGTTCGTTTGGGAGGTTTTGAGTTGGGCAGTATTAATGCAAATTTGGGGCCTAGTTCACCAGAAGAGAGATTTTCTTTGACAGAGTTTAACATCACCAACCCCGGAGTAACCAACATGCTTTTTAAAATAAAGTATTTTCCAGGCATGGGCCTAGGGGTGCGACAACAGGGTGACCCAGATATTTATCTCTGAATGTGAACACACAATGCTTTGGCCTTGGTTATGTTATGACAGAGGAGGACCAACAAAAGATAGCAGCTAAGAAGCAAAAATATGACAGAAATTTCGAGAGATATGAAGGGTTGAAATACAAGAATGAGGGGAAAATTTTAATCCATATGCTTAGCAACAGGGAAAGTTCTGAAGGAAAGGCATAGAGGCAGGTTATCAGCAGAACAAGACCGTCAATGTGTCACACCCCGTTCTCACAGAACCGGGCCAGTGACCGGGTTACCACCGGTTAACCCAAACCTGCCAGGATCATCAGATATTGTATTCCACCACAGCATACACACAACTAATATAAGCTCATCAGATCAACGGAAGACTAAGTTTTACCTGTGAATAATCTCAAAATACTTGATACCCGAATTGTGATACAATAATTATATACATGTGGGCCCGAAGGCATGATATTTACACAATAAAAGTACAATTCATATATTAAGTATGTAAAGGAAATCATCAAAATAATCAAAGTACACAGCTCGGCTTGGGAACAAAGGCTAGAGCTCAGCTCGGCATCAAGGGTTGAGCCCAGCTCGGCATCGCATAGTAGAGCTCAGCTCAGTCTCAGAAGTGGAGCTCAGTACGGCCTCAGAACTGCGGTCCCGCAGCACAACTCTCGCACGAGCAATCAGTGCCGTGCTCTAACTCCTCAGGGATCCACCAGTCCTCTTCAGGAAACTTGACTATAGGACCCACCCCGTGCTCCTCAGATGTATGACCTGCAAAATCATCTAAAAAGGGGGTACCCGTGGGATGAGCTCACTAGCTCAGTAAGTGGTAAGATGGACCACACAGCAATCCACACATCAAAACACAATCATATGCACTACATGCCATGCTATACATTTTAAATCGCATCCACCTAAGCAACATTACTAAGTCTTTGGTTTTAGTGCTACTACAGCCACAGTGCACGTATACTCCAGGTACGAGCCGCGAACTCCATCCCGCGATACGCCCATAGGCTGTCAGAGAAGGCCCACCGTGAGTACTCGAAAAAGTAAAGACAATGCCATCCACCGGCTCTCAACAGAAATGTAAATGATTGAAATTAAAGGTGCTGAATCCAGTAATTTAAAAGCAGTACGATTGACCCTCTTGAATGTACCACCGGGGTTGCCGACTGTCCCATTGACCAGCCGGGCGTTATGTCTAACCGCCACAGTGACCCAACAACCGCGACCACTGCTTCCCCCCAAATGGTAACCCAACACCTCAACCTCTGTTGGGAAGGGTCGTAGCACGGGATGGTACAAATCCTAATACCGCATGCTCCTATATGACAATAGTACGATTGCATAGTGCCTCCGTGTCCCATTCCACGGGCCACCAATGCACTCGTCTCCAAGCCGACTATGGCATCTAGTCTATCAATGCAACATGCACAATGATGTCCTCATTCAACATATAAACATCTCATTCAATTGGCATTTGGAAAATAAACATAGCACATATGCACATCAATGTGTGGAATGAATAGTCTACATAGCATATTCATGATGGCATGACTAGACTAGATATAATTAAATGAATACCAAACAATGCCTTGAAACAAGGTCAAACGTCCTCTCCCCACTTACTTGTAGCGTACAAGGATTCCCGTTCGGTACGGGTGAGATCCGGTGCGAATCGGGTAGGATTTGGTGAACCTAACATAATTGAGCGGGGTTAGTACTTCGCCATTTTATGATCAAAATTAATGAAATCCGATGACAAAATCGTGTTTAGAACGTCAAAAGAAGGTCACACGTCCGATTTGGGTCCAATCGGACGTAAGGATCACCCTCGGGGCCACACGGGTGGGTCAGATAGGTGGGCAGTCTGGCCCACCGGTCCTACCCACCGGTTGGGACCGGCAGGTAGGGGCCCGCCGGTTCCACCCGCTGGTTGGGCCAGGGGCCCCTGCTAGGACCGGCAGGTAGGATGGCCCGCCGGTTGGGCCCGCTTGTTGGGCCCGATGGCCCTCCTGCCTTCTCAGGTGGGTGCCCACAGGCGGGTAGGGGCCCACCGGTTGCACCCACCGGTCTTGGCGGGAAACACCCTGTTTCTTCCCCATTTTCTCCATTCTTTGGGGGAATCAAATGGGGGCTTTTCCCATCCATTCTTCACACCTTCAAGGTCTTATAGGATAGTTCTAACCTAGATCTAGGTTAGATTCAAGTGATGGGAAACCATCTTACCTTCTTTGCTCAAGAATAACCCCAAACCCTCCAAATCACTTCAAACCCACAATGCTTCTTCCACCTTGTCAATATCTCTTCAAATCCTTCAAGATCAACACATAAATCATCTATTAAACCTTAGATTCATCATTTCAAAGGGGATTTACAAGATCTCAAGAAACCATACTCGAATCAAGGGTTTAAAGCTTGGGTATGGTGAATGTTCACAAAACCCAACTTGCTTACCTCTAACTGTAGATCTAGAGTTGAAGATCACTCTCCTGGCACCAGAATGGGAAGATCAAGCTTCGGCGCCGCTGAAATCCTTCCCTTCTTCCTCTTCCTTCTCTTCCCTTCTTCTTCCCTTTCTTTTCTCTCTCCTCTTTACTATCCTCACCAACGTACGGGTGACATAAATGGAAAGAAAAGAAAAAACATAAAGCTATATATACAATTCCTAATTAAGTGAATAGTGCACATGGATGGATCACTCACCCACCCACCTGTCCGCCCACCTGAGAGCCAAAACTTGGAATTTTGACCGAGTTCGGGCCTCGGCACGAACCCCACCCTGGCATACGGTGTAGCATACGTATATATCTTAAAATATGGTTATAATACCTGCTTTATCCGTACATGGCCTTATGGTAGGTGCATGTACATGGCTTGGGTACTCCCGTCTCTTCTGGCACTGGCTCGGACTTGTCGGGCCAGCAGGTGTTTAAGGTCACCTGTGCCATCATAGCCCATAAAGAACCCGCTCTGACTTCCTCTGGCTCGGTTCCTGCATGGTTAAACCGATTCAACCGCGAAATCAGACCGGGTTTAAAAAGTAGGGTATTACATTAC
This sequence comes from Macadamia integrifolia, assembly GCF_013358625.1. Lineage (NCBI taxonomy): Eukaryota > Viridiplantae > Streptophyta > Magnoliopsida > Proteales > Proteaceae > Macadamia > Macadamia integrifolia. The sequence goes on along the minus strand of NW_024868813.1, from coordinate 7,173 downwards.
CCCCCCTTCTGAAAAATTTCATCCTCGAAATTGCGTACCTGGTTGATCAAAAAGATGAGGGTACTTGGCTCGCATTTCATCTTCTACCTCCCAAGATGCTTCTTCAAGTGAGTGACCAGCCCATCGCACCTTTACATAGGAAATGGAGCGGTTGCGAAGGGTTTTCACCTTCCGATCCAAAATTTCAGCTGGCTGTTCTGTATAGGTCATATCAGCTTCTAGGTACTCTGGTTCCACGGGTAGTACATGAGATGGATCATGCACGTACTTCTTCAGCATGGATACATGGAATACATTGTGAACATCCCCAAGCGAAGGTGGCAGAGCAAGCATGTAGGCTACTGAGCCAACCCGGGATAATATCTCAAATGGTCCCATATATCTTGGGCTCAACTTCCCCTTTCTGTGAAACCTTTGCAAACCTTTAGTAGGAGAGATCTTGAGAAATACCTTTTCTCCTGGCTGAAATTCAATGTCTTTTCTGCGGGTGTCCACATAGCTCTTTTGACGGGACTGAGCTGCTTTAATCCGCTCTCTAATAACGTCGACTTTGTCACAAGTCATCTGTATCATCTCAGGTCCTAACATTCGACGTTCACCTACCTCATCCCAATACAAAGGAGTTCTGCACTTTCTGCCATATAACGCCTCATACGGAGCCATCCCAATTGTAGCTTGGTAACTATTGTTATATGCAAACTCCATAAGAGGTATATATTCTTCCCAATTGTCACTCATCTCCATTGCACATGCCCTGAGCATGTCTTCTAATATCTGTATGGTTTGCTCCAACTGACCATCTGTCTGTGGGTGAAAAGCAGTACTCAAATTCAGCTGTGATCCCAAGGCACGCTGTAAGCTTTTCCAAAATCTGGAAGTGAACCTTGGGTCCCTATCTGAAACAATGCTCACTGGAACTCCATGTAAACGCACTATGTTGTCCATGTAAAGTTGTGCTAGTTTGGTCATAGAGAACTTGGTCTTGATAGGAATAAAATGAGCATTCTTGGTAAGCCGATCCACGATTACCCATATCGCGTCCATTCCCTTAGGTGTATTTGGTAGTCCAGTGACGAAGTCCATAGTAATCCTTTCCCACTTCCATTCTGGTACTGGGAGTGGCTGAAGAGTACCATAAGGTCGATGCCTTTCAGCTTTTACTTTCTGGCAGGTAAGACAAGTCGCCACATACAAAGCTATGGTGACTTTCATGTTTGGCCACCAGTAACTTTGTTTGAGGTCTTTGTACATCTTGGTACTTCCTGGGTGGAGTGAGTAATCGGAGCTGTGTGCTTCTCTCACTATCTTGTCTTGTATATCCAAATCATCGGGTACACACAATCTGTCTCGAAACATCAATGCCCCATCACTGGCTAAAGTAAAATCTGGGTCATTCATGGTTTGATCTTGAACCTTAACTCTGATCCGCTGCAATTCAGGATCCAAAGGTTGCTTCATTATCACCTCTTGCCTAATTGTTGGATGCACCTGTAGAGCCGTCAAGGATACAGTCAACTATTTAAGGTTTTCTGGTTGAGGTTCAAGCTCTAAGGTTGCCCCTTCATATAAGAGGGTTTCGTCCATTAGCATCGCCTCTTGCACGAGTGGTGGACTGACTGCTAAGTATGAGAGCGACACAGTCTGTGTCTTCCGACTCAATGCATCTGCCACTACATTAGCCTTACCGGGATGATACTGAATGTCACAGTCATAATCCTTCATGAGTTCAAGCCATCTCCTCTGTCTCATGTTCAAATCCTTCTGGGTGAAGAAGTACTTCAGGCTTTTGTGATCACTGTATATCTCGCACTTCTCCCCATACAAATAATGTCGCCAGATCTTAAGGGCAAAAATGACTGCAGCTAGTTCCAATTCATGAGTGGGGTAATTCTTCTCATACTCCTTTAGTTGTCGGGATGCATACGCTATTACCTTACTACGTTGCATGAGAACACAACCCAAACCAACTTTGGAAGCATCGGTATAAACTGTCATTCCACCTGTGCCTTCAGGAATAGTCAGCACAAGGGCAGTCACCAACTTTTCTTTCAATTCTTGGAAGCTCTTCTCACATTCCTCTACCCAGTCGAATTTCACACCCTTTTTAGTGAACTTGGTCATTGGCGCTGATATCCGAGCAAAATTCTCAATAAAGCGCCGGTAGTATCCAGCCAAACCCAAGAAGCTTCTAATTTGAGTAACATTCTTGGGGCTTTCCCATTCCACTACTGCTTTCACCTTAGCAGGATCTACTTCGATTCCGGCTTTAGACACTACGTGCCCTAGGAATCCAACTTGTTCAAGCCAGAATTCACACTTACTGTACTTGGCAAACAACTGTTGATCTCTCAACCTCTGTAACACCATTCTCAAGTGTTGAGTGTGCTCCTCTTCGGTCTTGGAGTAGATCAAGATGTCGTCAATAAAAACAATTACCCATTTATCAAGCACGTCCTAAAATACTCGATTCATTAGATCCATGAATGCTGCCGGCGCATTGGTTAACCCAAAAGATAACACTAGGAACTCGTAGTGACCGTATCGAGTCCTAAATGCTGTTTTGGGTATATCACTGCTCTTTATCTTGAGCTGATAATAGCCAGACCAAAGGTCTATCTTTGAAAATACTCTGGCTCCCTGCAATTGGTCAAATAGATCATCAATACGTGGTAATGGATACCGGTTCTTAATGGTTAGCTTATTTAACTCCCGGTAATCTATGCACATACGCAAACTGCCATCCTTCTTCTTGACAAACAACACCGGGGCACCCCAAGGTGAAACACTTGAGCAAATAAACCCCTTTTCCAATAATTCCTGCAACTACATCTGCAACTCCTTCAATTCAGCTGGTGCCATCCTGTATAGAGCCTTAGATACTGGAGCTGCTCCAGGAGTCAAATTTATGGCAAACTCCAACTCTCTATCAGGTGGTAAATGCATCAGATCATCAGGGAAAACGTCGGGAAACTCTTTAACCACCTTTACCTCTTCTAGAGGTGTAATCCTTGCATCAACATCAAGTACCGATGCTAAGTAACCTTGACATCCATTTTCTAGCAATTTTACCGCTTGAAGAGCAAAGACAAGGACCTTCCTCACTCTTTTCATTGGATCTGCTAGGTATACCAATTCTTTCCCTTCGTCATCTGTCACCCTTATCAGCTTTTCAGCACAGACCACATTAGCTCGATGAGCCGACAACCAATCCATACCCAATATAACATCAAAATTCTGCATATTAAACTTAATGAGTTGTGCATCAAAGTTCTTCCCACTAATTTCCACTGGGCACGGCCCATACACTTCCTTCAACTGTGCAACTTTACCAGTAGGCATACTAACAACCATTCCATGGTCTAGGATTCTGGGTGACATCCCAAGTTTCTCTACAAATCTCTTAGATGCGAATGAATGAGTAGCTCCTGAATCGAATAAAACATAGGCTGGAATGCCTGATATGGGTAGGATACCTAGTATAACAATGCATATAATTTCAGCAGGTCATCAATATTAATCATAATGAATTTCTTAATTTAAAATGTACCTACTACTACTTCTGTACTAGCCTCAGCTTCCTCGGCTGATAGAGCATACATCCTTCCCTGCGGTTGATTCCCTCGAGGTAAGGGAGGTCGGTACGCAGAGGGCTGACTGGAGGGCAAGGCTGGTCGGGCCCGACAGTCTTTCGCATAATGCCCATAGGAATGGCAGTTGAAGCAACGAATCTGAGATGTCAGAACTGGAGCGGGGCCCCTCTGCACTTGACCTGTTGCAGATGGAGGTCGAGGTGGCCTTGGAGCTGTAGGTGCCACACTAGTGTTCGGGCGAAAAGAGGTGGAACCCGAACCACCAACTGATCTAGGAGGGTAGTCAGATGGCCTATAGGGCTGCCTATACATAGGCCCAGAACTGTATGATCTGCGGTATGCCTTGGAGGAATTTCCCATATCCGGGAATGGATTTGTTCTCTTCCACAGTCCAGGGGTGAGGGACTGTTCACCCTTTTGCTTATTTTCCATGGTCTTGGCCTTCTGCACAATCTGGCCATATTCGGTTAAATCTAAGACCTCAAGTACAGACCCAATAGAGGCTTTTAGGCCTTTTAGGAACCTTGCTGCCTTCTCTTCAGCTGTCCTCATATGCCTTGGGGCAAAATGGAACAAACTCTCGAATTGTTGTTGGTACTCAAGGACAGTCTTACCTCCTTGAGTTAAGGCCATGAACTCAGTCTCCTTTCGGTCTCTGAAACTACACGGATAATGGTTGTCCAAGAACAACTCCTTGAACTGCTCCCAAGTGGGTTCTGGATTTCCCCTTTTTTAATGATGTCATTTTCCATTACTTACTAACCCCACTTTCTTTTCTTATTGCTAGGATGTCATCTCGCACCGGCAAAGGACCATCATCCTCTGGCGTACGACGTGAGACCACCGCTTCTAAGCGGAAGAGTGCAGAGACCAGCTCTTCAGCCCCTCACACAGGGAGACCCAGACCTACCCGGTCTGACCCTTCAGACTATGATAAGGAGCACTTCCTTAGTGCAGAGGCAGCAGCCAACTGGCCTAACTTCCTGAAGGGGTCAGTGATGATGGAGAAGACCGTGGTAGTCGAGGACTTCCACAAGGCTCGGCTTCAGGAGAGGTTCTCAGCATTGGGCTGGGACTCCATTCTTCACGTAGACTGACGCTGCTACGAGCAGCTAGTCCGTCGGTTCTATTGCAACCTGGAGGTGTCGTATCCGTACGGGGAGTTCACCATTAGCAGCTTGGTGAAGGGGGTGGACATCCAGTTGACGGTGGGTACCTTGGCCAGCATCCTGGGTATATCGGTGGCTGGACACCGATACTACAGTCCTCCCAGGAGTAAGCCTCTGGGACCGTTCATGAGCCTGGCGATGCCGAACTTCATCTACGAGAGTATCTGCGGTAGCAGCACCCGTCCGGAGTCCGAGACGTCTTTCTACCCTGAGGTTCGCTTATTTGCCCGGTTGGTCCAGTTCAACCTGCTCCCCAGAGGAGGTCATCGGAACCAGGTGGGTTTCATGGCGGCTTTCATCGCTTTCTGCATCTTCACGGCCGCAGAGGGAGGTGGCGAGCACTTGTGCCTCCCCTACATCATTCTCAGGACGATGGAGCACCACACTTCCCACCCTGAGGATGGAGAGTTCCCCTATGGTAGGATCCTCACTAGGATCTTCGAGTTCTTCGGAGTGGACTTGAGGGGCGAGGAGGGGAAGACTCCGGCTGATAGGTTTGACCAGAGTAACCTCCTGAGGATGGGTCTCCAGACCCTCATGGATTCACCTCCGAGATCAGGAGCTCAGAGAGGTAGGGGTAGGAGGGCTGCCCCTATGGAGGATGTCCACATGGAGGAGGAGTCCAGTGAGGAGGATGAGGACTACATTCCTCAGGACGAGGAGGAGGATCTAATGGGTGGCGGCATCCCTGAGGAGGCACCTCAGGAGTCGAGAGGTCCTGGTCCCAGTTCTTCCAGAGCTGCAGCCTCACCACATGGAGCCCCACCACCTGGGAGTGGTGCCTACGACTTCGAGGGCATGGTGTCCTCCATGCGGGCCTTGCAGGATGGCCAGGTTCAGCTACTGAGACGGCTGGACGAGAGTGCCTCCAGGGAGGAACGCATCCTGGAGAGGCAGGCCACCTTGGAGGATTCCTTCCTCCGGCTGGGTCAGGACTTAGACACCACGGCCAACGCTATCTCAGTAGATTTTGGCCGGCTTCGGAGGGAGGTACGCCTGGTGAACATGAGGTTTGACTATTACGATCACCGCCTCAACGTCAACTCTAGGCCTTCGGCGAACGTGGTGATCATCGATGATGATGACGACGACCAGTGAGGGCTTGGCTCGCCCACACCAGCTGTTTACCTATTTTCCCTTTTTGTAGACTTTGTTGTATATTTCATTTCTTATCATTCCTTGTATTTGTACTGTAACTGGGCTCATTTATGGAATAATATATTTTTGGATAGTGGATTTTGTGGTGAATTCAGATGTGGAATATTTGTGTAGTTTAGTTGTGTATTTTGCTACCTGATCATTGTTATGTCATATTATCTGTTGTTTATCAGGTATTTGTGTGTAAATTTTTGGAAATCCCATTTTACGCCGTTATGCTGCCGAAATTTCATCGAAATAGTACTCTACAGGTTATATCTCCAACCTAATCCCCTTTTATCTATACTCACGCATGCCATGAATGCAACATATAATGCAACCACTTTATATACTTTCTTTCTTTGGCTTTTAATCTTAAAAGTTTTTACATTAACCCAATCCCCATTTCCCTATTATAGAGTCTACGGGATTCTAATGGTATGCTGTGAGTGGAGCAGAGCATCACGCTCTGATACCACCGTTTGTCACACCTCGTTCACACTGAACCGGGCCAGTGACCGAGTTAACACCGGTTAACCCAAACCTGCCAGGATCATCAGATACTGTATTCCACCACAACATACACACAACTCATATAAACTCATCGGATCAACGGAAGACTAAGTTTTACTTGTGAATAATCCCATAATACTTGATACCCGGATAGTGATACAATAATTATATACATTTGGGCCCGAAGGCATGATATTTACACAAAAAGAATAAAATTCAAATATCAAGTACATAAGAAAATCCACCAAAACAATCAGAGAACACAACTCGGCTCGGTATCAAGGTTGGAGCTCAGCTCGGCATCAAGGGTTGAGCCCAGCTTGGCATCACGTAGTAGAGCTCAGCTCGGCCTCAGAAGTGGACCTCAGCACGGCCTCAAAACTGCTGTCCCGCAGCACAGCTCTCACACGAGCAGTCAGTGCCGTGCTCTAACTCCTCAGGGGTCCACCAGTCCTCTTTAGGAAACTCGATTGTGGGACCCACCCCATGCTCCTCAGATGTATGACCTGCAAAATCACCTAAAAAGGGGTGTATACGTGGGATGAGCTCACTAGCTCAGTAAGTGGTAAGTTGGACCACACAGCAGTCCACACATCACAACACATCATATGCACTACATGCCATGCTATACATTTTAAATCACATCCACCTAAGCAACATTACTAAGTCCTTGGTTTTAGTGCTACTACAACCACAGTGCGCGTATACTCGGGGTACGAGCCGCGAACTCCCTCCCGCGATACACCCATAGGGCTGTCGGAGAA
>NW_024868812.1:44929-58874 GCF_013358625.1 Macadamia integrifolia | reverse complement strand
CCCCCCCCCCCTCCTTTCAGCACCTTGGGCTGTGTTTGATATGGATTCTCAAAATAGATTTTGGGTCTACAATGCATTTTGACTTGAGAAAATAAAGAAGAATAGGATTTCAGAATGTGTTCTAGACCCAGAATCTATTCTGAGAATGCGTGTGCCTAACACAACTAAAATTTCATCTACTGACAGCTTAAAAAAAAAAAAACTCTTGACATATGATGTGGGTACATGTTTTCAGCCTGACCCAGATGGGAGGAGAATCGAAATTACATGTGCAGCTTGTGGTGGGCACCTTGGTCATGTATTTAAAGGCGAGGGTTTCCCTACGCCAACTGATGAACGCCATTGTGTTAACAGCATTTCAATCAAGTTTGTTCCAGCATCATCAGAATGAAGATTATTGTGATGGTTGTTCTAAAATAAAGAATAATAATACCTGCCTTGACATAGTTATCTTATGCAGATTGAATGTTTAAAAGGATCATGAGTTATCTTGTTTTCCTTCTATTCTTTTGAAGTAAATGTGTGTTCACAGACAATTAATCACCTCAAGGTGAGGTGGTGAGGTAGTGAGGTGAGAGATGAGTTTAGTTCATCATGGGATTCAGCAACATGATTCAGTATGGGTATGAATGAATTGGACAGTACCATAGGCTCTTCAGAATGCATTATCCAGTGTTTTCTTGGCCCTTTTGTAATCGATTGTGCTGAATATTGGTTCCTGAAAGTCTGCTTGACCACCTCAGGCTTCTCAGCCATGCATCTCCTCCCTGCTTCTCCATCCCCTGGGTTTATTTATATGGCAAAAGAACCGTCCCTAGTCGCATGGCTCTTGTGCCAAGACACAGAAGGCTGCAAAATTATACCCCCATCCCTGAAAACTCGAAAAACCTACCTTGTCTTTATGGCCATGTGTGCATCCTCATCATTCAAGGACCGTTCCTTTCCCTTTATTTATGTAAGCATTCTTTCTGGTGCATGGTGGAGCTTCAACCCAACTAAAGAAAACTTAAGATCTGGTTCAAGGATGCGAATGCGATTCATATGCAATTGACCTCCATCAATTATAATTCGAACCAGATAGAAACAGCAAAGATTTATATAGATATCAGAAAAATGGAAATCAATGAAGAATATTAGGTCTAATTGTTGCTCCGTTTTTTTTCTTTCCATCCTCTTGGTATCTCATCTCCATGAACAGTGTACCCTTCACCTGTTTAGATTCTTTTAAACCCAGTCAAACCCAGCTGAGATATGTTTCCTATGAATTAAACAATGTAACAAAAGAACAAGAATTGCTAGTTGTTTTCCTTTTCCTCATGGTGGTAGTGAGGAGACTTCTTATTGTTATTGTTGTCGGAGTCAGAAGAGGAATCGGAAGAAGGTAGATGATCGAAGAAGCTGTCGAGGTACCATGAGCATTTCTCGTTCCAATCCCCCTTGGTGGCATTGGCACGCCACCTCTGGTCGGCGACCATCTCAGGGGAGAGTCCCCAGTGGAGGAGTTCTTCCTCAGAGTGATGGATGGCGAGGCTGTAATCTCCACCTGAACCCAATTGAATTACCCAAAATTCACAGTTACCCGGATTGTTAAGATGCTCGAATTGCTCCACCGTCCACTTGAACCATTTCATCAAGAACACTCGAATGGTCAATCCGTGTGAAACGATGATCAGGTTTATCTCATCACCGAGTTTGTGATGGTGATCAAGCCTTTTCATGTCTATATCCCTCCACAACGACTCCATGAAGCCTGCAATAAGTGAAAAAGATTAAACTTTTGAATCCATTCGTTCTAAGAACAGAGAGAGAGCGAGACATACTGGAAAGGCGATCGAAGACATCGGCGGCGGATTCTCCATCTGGAAAGCGGAAGAAGAAGCGGCCGAAGCGCTCACGGGTGTGTTTAATGGCTTTCATCCGCTCCTCTACCTGGAAATTCCCAAAATCCTGTTCTCTGATTCTGCATTCTTCCCTCACACCGAGGATTCGGTTTCTGGGGAAAGACTTGCCGATTTCGCTAAGGGTGGAGCGAGTACGGTGGTAAGGTGATACGTAGAAGTAGGCCTTCCAGTTGTGGGAGCGGTCGTCGTCGGAGAGCAGGCGGCGGATGCGTTGGCCTACGAGGTGGGCTTGGTCGATGCCGTGAGGGGTGAGAGCGATTTGATTGTCTGGGGTGGTGGTGTAGGAGGTGTCGTCTAGGTTGCCTTGGCTCTCTCCATGCCTCACCAGTATTATTCTCTTAGGTAGCATATGGTCCTGCAAAGGTAGATGCTCCATGTCCACTTCTCTTCTCTTCTCTTCTCCTTTCTTTTCCAAGCTTAATTATCTTTTCTGACTTTTTGCCACCTTAATAGATATTTTTATCTCTACATACACTTTTTCATGTTCTCCACTCCTATACTCTATAGTGCCATACACGCCATAATGCTCATCCATAATCCAAATTGGGAAGTTGATTCTAAGTTTGAAGGATACTGGTACATGTATCTCCTCTTCTTATTTATTTTTGAATAAATCCCATTTGACAATTCAGATAAACCATATTGGTGGCCTGCCATGTGGTATATCTTTAAAATATTGCCCTTTAAATTTTGGCTCTAAATTATTTTTTCTTCTTTCACATATCTACCTACAAGCATAAAGAAATCATGATTTCTCTTCTTTCCCCCACCTTTTTTTGGATTTTCTTTTCCAACATGTACACATGTGCATTCTTTAGGTAAGGAGACTAAAGGTGTATTTAGTATTTAGAACTTGACACCTTTAATTTGTATGTTTTTTTTTTTTTTTTTTTTCAAAATTTCTTTTAGTGTACACATGTGCATTCTTTAGGTAAGGAGACTAAAGGTGTATTTAGTATTTAGAACTTGACACCTTTAATTTGTATTTTTTTTTTTTTTTTTTTTCAAAATTTCTTTTAGTCAGAGGTAAAAAAAGGTTGGATAAAGAAATAGTCTCTGTGCATGAGAGCCAATAAGAGAACACACATGGGCATCAACAGAAGATGGATTTTTCTAGTTCAAGGTTGGGGTATCATTTCGCTACCTTTTATATTTGGATTCTAGACACAAGGTCTACACAAAGGAGTATTCTTTTCCCCAAAAGAGGTTTTTAAAAATTTCAAATGACCTATTATTATGTCATTGGCTCACACTTTTTTTAAGTTTATTAGTGTATTCATGGAACTTACCCTTATTGGGAAAAAAATTGTTAATGTATGCATATCTTTTCAATGAAATTTTAAAAAAAAATGCCATTTACCTATTAATTGGGTATATTTTTATTTTTAATATCTGCCAAAAGAATTTCAGTGATTTTGATTTTTGAATATCACGACTTGTTTTCTTAGTATTAATATTTATCTATGGGGCATGAGACATTTTTCTCTCGTCTTTTGTGATTTTTTCGATTTGATTTCTAAATGTCATTGTTCTATTAGCTAGATTCTCCATTTTTTATTTTTTTCCTTGTAGTTAATAATTTGTCAATCCTTTGGATCTGACTCGAATGGATGATTCATGAAAATTTTGATTTCTAATTATAAAATTTTGTGAATTTTTTTCTATTTTGATTGTTACTCGATTTATTTACTTCATTCAATTCGATCACACTAAAATCACAAAAATGTATGGTTACAAGTTATTTGACACCTTAAATGTATTGATGAGAAAATCCCTATATCTAATATTTAGCAGAAGCCTCGTGAACAGTTGCTCTTTTTCCTTTTTTTTTTTTTTAATCATAAAATTATATCTTAATTTCTCTTTATTTGTCATGCATCAGATCAGGTTTCATGCAAGTATACTAGAAATGACAGGATTTTTGTCATCCCAAATGTGAAATGCTGCAAACTTTACTTTGAAAAGCTATGGTTGAACACAATTTTGGAAATACTGCAAAAGTGTCAATTTTTATATATCCATCCCGCAATGAGTTGTGTTTTTAAGCACGGAAAGGATGAAGTTGGCATCCTCCTACGGCTCATGATAAGCACAACTCACTTCACCATGCTGCCTCGGCTCAGGGTATTCCTTCCTCTAAAACCTGAACAGTCTTAACTCATGTACTGCTTCCTCAGAGAAACTCACATATTGCAAACTTCTCTTCCTCTGCCTTGGCCTGACCCAAAGCTCTAGAAGCACCTATTTCTTTCTCTTTCATGCATATACTCAAACAGATACACGCCCACAAAACCATTGCTGAGGCACTGCACAAAATTTCGAGGATGCAACTTGAGCTGAGCTTCAATGCAAACAGTTGGTCAGGTTGCATCCATTCAATTTTATATAAGGTTTAACAAGATAATCACAGGTAAGGAATAATCATATTAGAGTTGATTTAAGAGTAGCTCATATACCTGATAGGTTGATACATGATACGCTACAAGAAAGTCGTTTGAGATGACAGAGATATTTTCAACGGAGGCCTTTGAATGCTCTAGTATGGATGAGTGATCTAATTCAGATTAAAGTATCTAAAAGAGCTAGGAGCATACGTATATTACGAGGAATGGTGAAGAAAGACGTGCATATCTTAGACCTTGTATCAAGTATGATGTGAGATAGAACTGACTGGAAGGCAATGGTCCATTTAGTCAATCCCATTTAGCTGATATAAGGCTGAATCACAATGGCTGACACAGTGGATGAGTTAACAATGGTGATCATTGCTTGTAAATTCAAATTCTACCCATAATCCAAAAACCCGATGGGTAGTCAAACTCATTCTAACTGGAACTAGGCCCTCCATGACAATGGTTTTCCTGTTTTCCGTGAACCAGATTCAATTTTCAAAGCAAACATAGTTGATACTTGATACATTTGGATACAACAATGGCATTATTTCAGAGGAACTTCTCATTTACTCTATCTCAAAGAAAGCTTCAAAGAGTTAGGTTTTAGGTATTCCATTCCATGAAGGAAGCATCATATGAGGCATAGAAGTAACTCATAATTCATGCTCACAGTTTAAGAAAAAAAAGGCGTACCCGGTGCATGAGGCTCCTACGTGTGTGATGTCGGGGGGAAGGGGGTGAGAACTATGCAGCCTTACCCCGAGAATTTCGAGAGGCTGTTTCGACCGCTTGACCACAAGGTCACAGCATTCGTACCTTGCTATAGGACCAAGACGGTATCCTCTTTAAAAATGTTCACTTAGGCAGTGCCACAAGTTATGAGAGTGTATTCAACGATACATTACATACACACTATAAATACAGAAGAGAAAAAAGCACACAAGATGATCCCCAACTCTAAGTTAAACAACCTCCCCAACCTTGTAATCACCCACATATTTCTCATATAAAGCCAAGTTTTCCTTTGCTCGAGTATTATCATTTCACTGTTACAACAAACTTATTGCAGCAGACCAAGTAATAGATAACTTAATCTGACCGAACATGGAAATGGAACCAACCTGCGGCCCTTCGACACCCTGATGATGCCCAAGTAAAGCTTCGTCAAACAACACCAGTTGCTTTGTGTTCCCGTCATAGGACCTCATTCTAAGGGTTCCAAGAACAATGGTCCCTCAACTAGATCTTCTCAGCCTTTCTTAGCAATACATGACAGAGAACCAAATTGACCATGTAATGGTTCAATCTTGAAAACCTCTCCAATAAATATCATCTCACCCACTGTTTGAATTGCTATAATTATCAGATCCTCCCTGTCCCTCAACTAGATTTTCCTTGACCTTTCTTGGCAATGCTGGACTGTGATAGGAACCCATTGTACTGATTAAAATGGTATACAAATATGTTCAGCCTAATACTTTTCAATAGATTCAAGCGATATTTACTGGAACTTTTTCATTTTTTAAGTGCACAGCTCTCAACAATTTTAAGGCTCAAATTAGACTATATAGATGAAAGAATTAGAACTCAGATCCTTTCCAAGAACAAATATTCTTTTTACCTACCCATGTAGAGAACAAGAACCAACCACAAAGCAAAGCAAACAAAACCTCAGAATCCAACTACTGCATCCTTCAGTCACCCAGCCAAAAAATTCTCATTTAGGTAAAATGGATTATTTTGTAAATGATAAGATGCTCAGGTCTTCACACATCTTTTAGAAAAAAAGAGAGAAGAAAATTAGTGTTCAGGTTCTGTCTTTTAAACAAAAGAAATGTAAAATGCCTTGTGTTGTAGATCAAATGATAATCTATAAGTTCCCTCACACCTGCAGAAAGAGGCATATTTTCTATAATTGAGTACCACAGGTGCAACATTCTCCAAACTCCAATAGAGTTTATGTTTTCAAAATTCAATTTTAAATTGAATGCATATGGATAGATCAAGAGAATTGAGATTGCCAACACAAAGAATAACACTTTATATTGATGCATATTACATATATTTAGTTCTGCCAAAGGCCAAAAAGATTAAAAAAGAAGTAAATGCAGGTAAAACCCAAATAAGGCTCAAGCAAAGCCCAGAAGGAAAAGACAACTGAACTCGGCTACAAAATACCATGAAAAATCCCGAAACACCCAAAACCTACTTGTAGTTCACCTGCTTCTCCAATAAGCATCTACCATACACCAAAAATGAGAATGAATAAATGTTATCTCACCTACTAACTTTTGGTTAATTATTGCTGCAGTTTGTGACTCTCTGCAATTCTCACTTTCCTTTGTTATTGCGCTTCTTCTCGTGACATTCCTTTAAAGCCTTTACCTCTGCTCAAAACCCAACAAAACCAAAGACCAAATTCATAAAAAAACATAAACTGAAACATACCCCATTGAGAATTGGGAGGAAACATACCCAATTGACAAGATTTCCAATTCCTGTTGTTCTGAACAAGGCATTCCTGTCCACAAAAAGAAAAAATGATGGAAAGGATTAGTTCCAAAGTGGTGAATTCGATTTCTCCTTTAAGGGTTTTAAGAGAAAACTTGTTAGATAATTAGACATGAAAAGGGGAAAATGCAAACAAGCTTTACCTGTAAAGATAAATAGAGAACGGAACATTCTTTGAGCTGCTTGACGTTCTCGTCTTCTTCGTCTGCGTCGTCCTGATGAAGGGGAGGCAGTGAGGACGGAGGAAGCGGCGGAGATGGAAGCGATGAGGACTTAGGCGGAGGCGGCGCGGTGGTGCTTGATTTTGGTGCGTCCATGATGGAAAACAAAGATGAAGGGGTCGTAAAATGGATGAAAATCGTATTTTTCTCTAGGCTGCGTTTGGTTGGATGGAAAGGGATTCCGGAGAAGGACGAAAGGATTGTAAGATGACAGATTACTCCCTTACAGTGAGATGAAAAATAATAACTCTTTTTGATGTATCGGAATGGGCCCATTGGATCTATATAATTATCAACCGATACCTAACTGATACAGTATTTGTGAATCGGCTTACACTTTAGATTTTTTGTGAACATTGCTTCTTTGATCCCAATATGACTTGATATCGGTATTATGCCAGCAATCGATATGGTGTTGATACCTTGAACTATATATATATATATATATATATGTAGGGAGATTCCACTTGTTATAAGCTAGCAAAGTGCACTAATGGGAGGGCGGGACACATATGGGCATGGGTTCATTTCCATAGGGGGGAGAGACCAACACAAATTTGGGGCTTTGGACACACTGTCGAATTTCTCTTATACATAGGGTGAGAGAGTGTTACCCAAAAACGCACATATACACTAGCTCCTGTAGCCAGTAAGAAAGCACACCAACATCTTTAGTGAGTGATAGCATGGTCTTTTTGCATCCACTATATTTTAATGTAGATACATGCTATTGGATAACATTTTTTCTTTCATGTATTAAAGTTAATTTTCCTTTATTGGATCAGTATTTTTTTTTTTTTTTTTTTTTTAATGGGTTGTGGCACTAGCACCAGGTTGTTTTGAGATTTTATTATTCAAAAGTAAAAATATTGATTTCTCACTGGTAACCAAAATTTTATTTGAAAATAATTGTTCTTACCTTATATTAATCACCGAGATGTATTTTTTTTTTTTTTTTTAATGAAAATAGAAGAAAAATAAATTAAAGTAAAATACTGAGAAAATTAATGTCAGGATTACATATTGACACAAATGAAAAGATATGTTAGTTTTTCTCTTACATGGATTGAGCTTATTTCCACCAAAAAAAAAGATTGAGCTTACAAATTCCCATTTAACAATGAAAATAAATAAGAAGGCTTTCTTTTCACATCAAAGTCCAACTTTGAGATTGTTTGTTTATTTATTGATTTTTGGAAAGGATTGACAGCACCTAGGAGCAGCATGCAGCACATGGAATATATCAATATAACAAGTTTTGGGAAAAAAATAAAGGGAAAATTACTTGATTAATCACTTTTGAGTTTTCCTTTACAAAAATATCCAACTTATGTTTCGATTAACAAAATCACACAAAATCATATTTAGGCTTACCAAACTACCCAAAACAGTGCCCTTCCTCACCACATACGTTTCTTTTGACATTTTTACCCATCATCTTCTTCTTCTTCTTCTTCCTCTCCTCTCCCATTCACCACCTACATGTTCTTCCCCTTCTCTTCTTTTCTCTTTCATTACAATGAAGATCCAATGGAGATATGATTGTTGAATTCAATTGGTAGATCGAAATGTGAGTAAAGGAAATGCACCCTCTCTGTTGTATCTTGCTGGAGAGTCATGGATTGAAGATCAATCGCCGAAGGTTTCAGCGATTAGAAGAGGTCTTTCTTCGTTTTCTGTTGGATCTGACTGCAATGCAGGGAGGGAAACGAGATCCAATGTTACAGTTGCCGGAGTTCTTTACAAATAGACCAATTACAGCAAAGGATGGAGATCCGGATGGTTCTTTTTATGAAAACGGTGTTTTTTCATACCTTTGTGGAAGAGGACAGAGTTGCTTCACAAAGCAGCGGCGGAGCTGCTTCATAAAGTGGCAGCGATCTTGAAAGAACATAAAGTCCCTATTTGAGAATGCCTCGTTAAAGAGATCGCAAAGCCTGCTAAGGATGCTGTCACTGAGGTAAGTGTAAAAGTTGAAACCATTCAAATCTATCTCTGCAATTTGAGTTCTAAAATTTTAAATGTGGTGGAGAAACTAACTTTGAATTCGGAAATAATGGTGATGAAGGTGGTTAGGTCTGGAGATCTGGTGTTACTGCGCAGACGAAGGGTTGAGGATTCTAGGAGATCCCGATGGTTCTTTTTTAGAAACGGTGTTTTTTCATACCCGAAGATCCACTCGTCGGAGAATCTCAATCTAATGCCGATGAGCGATGAAGTTCGTGTGATCAGAGATGCTTTTACTGATAGTCGTCTTTCACTCTCGATAGCAAAGAGAGACAAAAGCAAGAGAAACCTGTTGGTGTCGTTCATCTCAAGTTACATGTGTATGTGAGAGGAAGAAGAAGAAGAAGATCAGGGGTAAAAATGTCAAAAGAACCTTATGTGGTGAGGTAGGGCATTGTTTTGGGTAGTTTGGTTAACCCAAACCTGATTTTGTGTGATTTTGTTAACTGAAACATAAGTTGGGTATTTTTGTAAAAGGAAACTCAAAAGTGATTAATCAAGTAATTTTCCTAAAAAAAAAAAAAATTGACAATGGCAGAGCAACAAACTATTAAAAAGCACTTTAATTCATGAATAAAATTTGATCCGCTTATATGTATATACTAATCTTTCTCTTCTACAGTCTCTTTAGCTGGTACTGTAGGAAGCTCTGGTCAGGCTGAATGCGGGTTTTGCTTATTCCTCTTCATTTCTTTGGCGACCCAAGTCTCTCTCTCTCTCTCTCTCTCTCTCTCTCTCTAGTTTTCCTTTCAAATTTTAACCCATACATGACATGGTAGAATGATAGTTTAAAAGCTTTATTGAGTTCATGAAGAAACTAACAATTATATTCTGTGGGTGATGGTGATGTGGGATTAAGAAGGCTTCAGAGACGAGGTCCCAAGCTCATGCATCATCTGAACAAGAGAAGGTGGGGACAAGGTCGACTCAAAAGGTAGAGAACAACGCCGAGCAAAAGAACGAGAAGGCGAAGCCTAAGAGTGGAGACAATGGACACTCGAATGGAAATCAAGCATACGATGTCACTACCTAGCTCGAGGAGTTCTGCAAGGCCACGGGGAGAGCAAAATGGCAAACTTGCATGGAGGGTGGGGGGAATGGCAGCAGGGGTAGGGTCTGGGCGCGATCGGAAGAGATTGTTTGGGACTTGGGGTGGGAGAGTAACAAAGGGATTTAGATCTTCTCTAATTCTTAATTTTGCAAATCTCTCATACTCCTGTACATGTTTTTAAATCAAAAGATTGTAAAAGTGTAAGGCATTTCAGGTTAAAATGGATTTGAATTTTAAAATATTTTTATAATCATTGGATTTTAAAAAATATACAAGTGTTGCATGTAAAATTGATTTGAATTTTAAGAGATTTTTATAATCATCAAATTTTAGAAAATATATAGGTATTGCATGCACAGAGATAATTATATGATTAACAATTGAAGAGAATCTGGATCAATGACGGAGGTGGGTTCGATAATTAGGATAGGGAAGCATGGTGGGGTCAGGGCGAGTTGAGGAAAAGTGATTTAGAAGTTCAGCAATGGCGAAAGAAAGAAAGTAATTCAGGTTCTTGTTCACGGAAAAAGGAATTCAAGAATACATTTCCTAGATTCGAGGTCCAGATCCCTCCCAACGAAACTATTCTCCTCCTCTATTTTCCTACACCTTTTCCCTATTCATACAAGCTATGAAAGTCACTCACAGCAAGACACCTCACTCCCAACGTGTAACTAACACAACAACTCTAGTAACAACCTCACATGTCACACATAGCCTTCCAATGTTACTGGTCTTCTTGTTATGGCAATCCATAATAGCTAACGGCATGATAGCAAGTTGAGACAAATATGAAGTCCTTGACAATCCCTATACCTGACCAGCTGGGTTGCCATTACATTTCTTAAGCCAAGAGACATTAAAAGTTGGATGAATTTTAGAGTATACCGGCAAGTCCAACCTATAGGCGACTTCACCAACTCTAGCAAGCACTTTGAAAGGGCCATAATATCTTGGAGAGTGATATAGTCAAATTGACCTCTTGGTAGGGGGCAATGACACGTGTCGCCTCTGAGACACGTGTCCTCTACCAGACGAAGGTTCCAAGAAATCACTCACGCTCAAGCACGCTCAATCACTGAGGCACGCTCGCAAAATCACGCGGGATCACGTCGTCTGCATGAAGGGAATATTCTCCCCAGAAGGATGGACGTATCCGAGTGGAACTCTAAGAGGGAAGAAGGTAGACTCGAGGAAGACTCCTCCGGGGAAAGGGAAAACCCTAAACCCTAAGAGCTATATAAGAAGGCTCGGAAAAAAGGGAGAGGTGAGTTCTGATACCTCACCATTATTCCCTTATTGAACTGTGCGGCCGACCCTGACTTGAGCGTCAGAGGACTAACCCCGGACAAAGCTCCGGGCCTCCGTCGTCTGTGTTTGTGTAGGTTCGACTAACGGGGTTTTTTGGCAGCAACAGAGAGCAAGCTTGTTTGAAGCACGGTGACCTGCAGATGACTGTCTATAAGGCTGGAGCTTAACAAACACCCAATTCCCTACTTGGAAGGTGACCTAAAGCCTCTTTTTATTGGCTTGCATCTTCATGCGCTCTTGTGCTACAACCAAGTTAGTTTTAAGAGTTTTAAAAACAGCGTCTCGGCTGGCCAATTCAGCATCCACAGCCTCCACTTCAAAAGGGGTCATTCCAGCAGAGGTTTGAAGGGCAGTATTGTACCAGTACTCTGCCCAAGGAAGCCACTTAACCCACTACTCTGGATGATTAAAGACAAAGCTTCGAAGATACATTTCCACACATTTATTGAGAGCTTCAGTCTGCCCATCTAACTGTGGATGGTAAGAGCTACTCATACACAGCGTAGTGCCTTGGATTTTAGACAACCCTTGCCAAAATTTGCTTATAAACAAAGGATCACGATCTGTCATGATAGACTTAGGGATGCCATGAAGTCTACATACCTCCGCGGTAAACACTTGTGCTGCTTTAGCAGCTGTAATTGGATAGACAATAGCACAGAAATGCCCATATTTGCTTAGGCGATCGACTATTACCATAATTCTTGATTTTCCACCTGATGTTGGTAATCCCACAACAAAATCCATTGCCACATCCTCCCAAATTTGGTCCAGAATTCGAAGTGGCTGTAGCAAACCAGCAGACTTAGTGTTAAGCACCTTCATCTGTTGACACACTTGGCATTGAGACACAAATTGTTGTACATCCTTGCGCAAGCTAGGCCATTGAAAACTCAATGCCAACCGAGCCATGGTTCGCTTAACTCCAGCATGTCCACTAATTGGAGAAGAGTGGTACTCATTGAACAAGTCTTGCTTAACTGAAGCTGACATGGGCACCACCAGTCGACCTTTAAAATTTAATAGATCATTTTGGTATGAGTAATCTGGAGCACTAGCTGAGGTGTGCACTAGAGAAGTAATAAGCGCTTATAAGGATGCATCTTGAGCTTGTTCTATCTTTAGCTTATCCAAGAGACCAAGACATTAACGAATGGCATTGTAATAGCCATCAACTCATGAGTAGGACATCGAGATAGAGCATCGGCCACATTATTTTCCTTTCCGGGTTTGTTTTGTATCTCATATGTGAAACCCATCAATTTGGTAAGCCACTGTTGCTGCTCGGGAGTTTGTATGGTTTGCTCGAGTAGTGATTTGAGGCTCTTGTGATCAGTTCTTATGATGAACCTTGCCTGCAAAAGGTATTGCCGCCACTTGAGTACAGCTTCAGTCAGTGCATACAATTCCTGTACGTAGGTAGAAGCCATTATCAACTTGGGAGGCAACTTTTTGATGAAAAATGTGATTGAGTGGCCTGCTTGAGCTAGCAACGCACCCACTCCCTTTCCTGAAGCATCTCTCCAAACAACTTCTCTATTTATGCCTTTTGGAAGTGGGGGTATCGGTAGGGTCGAACGTTAATTGGCTTCGCTCCCGGCATCAGATGAATAGCATGGTCATACTCACAGTGCAGTGGAAGCTCCTTAGGAACTTCAAACACCATCCCAAATTCTTCCAACAAAGTTGCCAAATCACTGGTTGTTTCTTCCTTTGTGCTCTCCATAGTGAATTCTAACATATATAATTGAAAACAACATTCCACAACATCCATACTTGATAAATTCCTCAAACAATGGTACCGGATTTGGTGTTCTTCCATGTGGCTAATTCCCTGCATATGGACAGGTCGTGTTCCCCATTGGAAATCCATTGTCATGCGTTTGTAATCAAAGAGAATAGGGCCTAATTGCTCCAACCACTTAACTCCTTTGATAGGTAATACAAAGAAATCCACATGGTAGACCTGATCTTCAATTTGAAGTCCCACCTTTTTCCAAACTCCAGCTCACTCCAACTGCTCGCCATATCCAAGTAACACAGTAAACTTAGCCTCTGGATAGATTGGTATCTTCAAAAATTTGGCCACTCTTTGCTATAAAAAATTGTTTGTGCTCCCACCATCAATCATAATGACTACTTTGCATCCTCCAATGATCCCATGAATTTGTAGAGTTCGGGGTGAATAACACCCAGCCATCGCATGAAATGAAATGGTAGGGGTTATTTCCGCCTCTTTATCTTCGTACCCTTCCCAACTTACATTTTCTCTATTTTCATCCTCATGCGTTAAGAGGAACATGTAGAAACGCAACCCTAAAACGATGCAGAAGATAGAGGAAAAACCAAACAAACAATGCACACGGATTTTACGAGGTTCGGCAAGGTTGCCTACGTCCCTGGTGAGATGAGATCTTGCTTCACTATCAATAGAGAATAGGGTTACAGCACTCGTCCTCACACCTCTCAGTATTGCTTGCATGACAGAGAAAGAAACCCTCGCTACAAATATATAGCGAAAAAATCCTAATCTGGATTAAACTACAATTG
>NW_024868812.1:15599-41769 GCF_013358625.1 Macadamia integrifolia | reverse complement strand
GTAATAGTTAATACTCTATGTAACAAGAAATCTATAGCTCACAGGCTCGTAGTAACATAAGTAACATTATAAGCTTTTCAAAATAAAGGTGTTAAGTTTGTCTCGAATTCTTGACCCGTTTTGAAGATTGACCCGATCCGACATATTTTGGTGGCGACCCGAATGAGAAATTTTCTAAGATCTGTGATGGAAGCAGAGGGGTTGGGCCGGATTGACTGTGACCCGATGGGTCGACCTGCGATTTGGAGTATATATAATATACTATTGCTTGTTGAGAAAGTCATTGTATTCCAGGATTTTCACGCAGCTAGGGTTTCAGAGCAAGTTTTTCCTCGCCGCTGCTAGGGTGTAATTTCTCTTCTGTATAGTAAATCATCTTCTTCTTCGCTCGAGGACGTAGCACACCACCCTGGTGTGTGAACCTCGTTAAATCTCTGTGTCATATGGATCTATTGTCTTTTTATTATTCGTGTTTCTTGGTGTTTGATCTTACAAACTGGTATCAGAGCTCTGGGTTACTTCGATCCATGGCTTCAACGAAATATGATATTGATAGGTTCGACGGCAACATTATTTTTAGTTTATGGCAGGTTCGAATGATAGTTGTTCTCACGCAGCAGGGTTTGTAGAAAACCCTATTTGGGAAGGCGAAGAAACCTGCAACTATGTCCGATGATGATTGGAACGATTTGGATGATAAAGCTCTTTCAGCTATTCAGTTGTGTCTTTCGAATGATGTTCTATAGGAAGTTCTCTCGGAAAAAACGGCTGCAGAGTTATGGGTGAAGTTAGAAAACCTCTACATGACCAAATACCTCACCAATAGGTTGAGATTGAAGCAATAACTGTGTACCCTTCATATGGGTGAAGGTACTTCTATTAAATCACATATATCTGAGTTCAATTCTATTGTTACTGATTTGAAAAGGATAGATGTTAAAATAAACGATGAGGATTTGGCCATATTATTGTTATGTTCTCTGCCTCCATCTTATAAGCATTTTAGGGATACCATGATTTATAGTAGAGAGACAATATCTATTGAGGATGTCAAAACGAATCTGCAAAGCAAGCAGAAGATTGATGATGAGTTGACATCTACTAATAAATCTGATGGTGTTGGTTTGGTAGTTAGAGGAAGAACGAATGAAAAGAGTTCAGATGGTGACAAAAAGAAGGCTAGATCAAAATCTAAGCACAAGAATTTAACCTGCAATTACTGTAAGAAAAAAGAGCATATTAAATCTAAATGTTATAAGCTTTTAAATAAGCAGAAGGCAGGTGGAGGTGCTCAAAATCAACAGAAAAAAGATGATTCTGCAGAAGCTAGTATTGCTGAAGATGAGAGTGAGTCTGATATGCTTTTGGTGACTGGTGATAAAGTTAGATCACAGGATGAATGGATTCTTGACACTGGTTGTTCCTACCATATGTGTTCCAATCGTGAATGGTTCTCCACATACGAATCAGTTCGAGGTGGAGTTGTGTTGATGGGAAATAATGCTTCTTGTAAGACTATTAGAATGGAAACGATCAATATCAAGATGTAAGATGGCATTGTCAAAACCTTGTCTAATGTCAGGCATGTCCCTGATTTGGAAAAGAATCTCATCAGTTTAGGCACTCTTGATTCAAATGGGTGCAAGTATACAGCTGAAGGTGGAGTTATGAAGATCAGCAAGGGTGTTCTCCTATTGATGAAAGGAATCAAGGTTTGCAGTTTGTATGTGTTGCAGGGTACTACAGTCACTGGGTCTATTGCAGCAACTTCATCATTTATGTCTGAATCAGATGTCATAAATTTATGGCATATGAGGTTAGGCCATATGAGTGAAAGAGGGATGGCATCATTAAGTAAAAGGGGTTTGTTGTGTGGTCAGAGTACAGGAGCAATGGAGTTCTGTGAGCATTCTGTGTTTGGGAAGCAGAAAAGAGTTAGTTTCAATATTGCTATTCACAGGACCAAGGGAACTTTGGACTACATTCATTCGGACCATGGGGGCCCTCCAGAATTGCTTCAAAGGGGGCTAGTGCAAGATACTTGCTTACTTTCATTGATGATTTCTCTAGGAAGGTTTGGGTCTATTTCTTGAAGCACAAAAATGAAGTATTTGTCACTTTCAAACAGTGGAAGAATTTGCTTGAGAAGCAAACTGGGAAACAAATTAAAAGGTTGAGAACCGATAATGGCCTAGAGTTTTGTGAAGGTGACTTTAATGAGTTCTGCAAAGATGAAGGTATTGCACGACACCATACAGTTGTTAAAACACCCCAGTAGAATGGAGTGGCAGAGCATATGAATAGAACCTTGTTAGAAAAGGCAAAGTGTATGTTATCAAAAGCAGGATTGGGCAAGGAGTTCTAGGCAGAAGCAGTTAACACAGCAACCTTGTTGGTGAATCGATCTCCTTGCACAACTATTGAGTGCAAGACTCTAGAAGAAGTTTGGTCAGGTAAACCTACAGACTACTCAAATTTAAAAGTATTTGGATGTACTACTTATGCACATGTAAATGAAGGGAAGTTGGAACCTAGGGCTAAGAAATGTATTTTTCTTGGGTATGGATCTGGAATGAAAGGATACAGATTGTGGTGTCCTGATCCAAAGTCTCTAAAATTTCTTATTAGCAGAGATGTTACTTTTGATGAATCTTCTATGTTGCATCCTAGGAAAGAAGCTCCTATTCATTGTGATGAATGTCAAGAAAAATCGAGAGAGAATGTGGAGTTTGAAATTGGTGGTTCATCTTCAAACAAAGCACAATCTACTTTAGTCCAGCTGTCTACTTTTACTGAAGGAGATGATGCTCAAGAGAATCAAGAAGAAGAGCGGTACAACATTGCCAAGGATAGACCAAGGAGGAATATTATACAACCACAAAAGTATGGGCATGCTGAATTTGTTGCTTATGCATTGTCTGTTGCAGATACAATTGAAAATAATGAGTCTGCAATATATTCTGAAGTTGTTGTTTCAATTGATTCTACAAAATGGTTGATTGCCATGAATGAGGAGATGGAATCTCTTCATAAAAATCAGATTTGGGGGTTTGTGGAGCCGAGAACAGGGAAGAAAATTATTGGTTGTAAATGGGTCTTCAAGAAGAAGGAATCTGCCTCAGGTATTGAAGATGCTAGGTACAAGGCACGTTTGGTTGCAAAGCGCTACAATCAGGTACAAGGAATTGATTTTAATGATATTTTCTCACCTGTTGTTAAGTATAGTTCTATTCGTGTCTTACTTGCTTTAGTTGCTATGCATGATTTGGAGTTAGAGCAACTTGATGTGAAAACAACATTCTTGCATGGTGAACTAGAAGAACAGATTTATATGCATCAACCTGAAGGGTTTGTTATTGAAGGTAAGGAGGACCATGTATGCTTATTGAAGAAGTCCCTATATGGTTTGAAACAGTCTCCTAGATAGTGGTATAAAAGGTTTGATTCAGTCATGGCTAGTTTTGGATACTCCAGGTGTCAATATGACTGTTGTGTTTATTTCAGAAAGCTCTCTGATGGGTCATTCATATATTTGTTGCTTTATGTTGATGATATATTGATTGCAGCAAAAGATAGGAATAAGGTCAATAGGTTGAAGGAACAATTAAGTTTTGAATTTGAGATGAAAGATTTGGGGGCAGCAAGGAAGATCCTTGATATGGAGATCAAGAGGGATAGAAAAACAGGGAAGCTGTGGCTATCTCAACAAAATTATACTAAGAAGGTATTGAATCGTTTTGGCATGAAAGATGTCAAACCTATAACTACTCCTCTTGCATCTCATTTTAGACTTTCAACTGCTCTATCACCTAAGACAAATGAAGAGGTGGAGTACATGTCACGTATTCCATACTCTAGTGCAGTTGGCTCCATTATGTATGCTATGGTTTGCACTCGTTCTGATATTTCACAAGTTGTCAGTGTGGTGAGCAGATATTTGTCATGTCTAGGTAAAGCTCACTGGAAAGCAGTGAAGTGGATACTTAGGTACTTGAAAGGGATCTTTGGTGTTCAAGGATTAAAGTATCGGTATCTGTCACCGTATCGATCGGCCAAAATTAAGATACGTATCGGAGGGTATCATATCGTATCGGAGATACACTAAGATACGCTAAAGATACACACATAAATGGATAGGAAATATTTTTTTAAACACTTTTGCATAAAAAATTTGTTAAAAAAAGCTATTGATAACATGTATTATGCATAAACACTAAATTGAGGGTATCGTACTAAGAATTCAAGATTTGTAGTTGTCCCATTAATGTAAAATCCTTGTTCTCAACCTTGATTTCCACTTTAGTTAGAGAGAAATATGGCTAACAGTAACTTTGGAACAAAAACCCTTCAAAAAATCGTGTTTTCTGAAAAATTACCCATCTTGGCCATTATATGACCGTAGCGCACTGTATCGGTACATACCGATACCATAGTTTTTAAGGCGCTGGTGGTAAGGCGCTTGCCGCCTTACCAGCGCCTTGGTGCTGATGCGGTCTAGAGATGGTAAGGTAGTGCTCCACCTTATGTGAAATGGCGCCTTATGGATTTTTTTTTTTAAACAAATTTTAAAATTACTTGAAGATTCTAAATATAGATTTTTTATTGGTAGGTGTGTGGTTTTGTTAACACTTGAGATATATGGGATCAACTTTACTCCATAAAAAATAACCAAAACAAACAAAACAAAAACATGATTCACAAACAGAGTTTGGATTTTGTCAAGGGTTTTGAGAAGGAATCAAGGAACAAGGAAGAACCATTGATCCAGGCCACCATTTTGCTCCGGCAGCGGTGAGCATCATTCTTCTTTGACAGGAGTAGAAATATAGTGGATGACCTTAGGACTTAGGCACTCATTTTGGCATCATAGAGGTAAGTATAATAAATATTTGTATTTTTTATGTCTTCTTTTCTTTATATTTATAATTTTGTTTCATAATTATGTATTTATATTATATGTTAATATGTTATGATGATTAATAATTGATGATTGATGATTGATGATTGATGAAGATGAACTTAGTTTATTTATTTTATTGATTTGTTTTCATTGGTATGAATATAAACCTTTAATTTTTTATTTAACATATGAGTAATAGGATTCAACTAGGATATAAGCCAAATAGATTGGTTTTATAAAAAAATTACACAAGAACTCTTTAGTCGATAAGGTGACGCTTTGTGCCTGCTTTATCACTAAGGCGCTCTGAAAGACCCTCAAACGCCTCCATCGCCTTACCGCCTTAAAAACTATGACCGATACGTACCGATATATCTCGACACTCACTGATACGTGCCGATATATACCGATCGATACATATCGATACTCACCGATACGTACCAATACATACCGAAACATACATTTTACCTCAATTTTATATTTTCCATAGAGTCGTATCGAGGCATATCGTATCGTATCGATGTGTATTGGTGGTGTATTGATGCATCTCGGTATGTATTGTAGGATATATATCGATATAAAAGGATTTTAAAAATTCCATGTATCGTATCGGTCTACTAAATTTAAGATACGTATCGGAGGGTATCGTATCGGTATCGGAGATACTTAAAACCATGACTAATGCTCCATTTGGCTCAAACCCAAAGTCTTTTGGTCAAAACAAACTCAATTGAGAGAGAGAGAGAGAGAGAGAGATCATTGAGAGTCATGAGCGGGGTGAGAGTCATGAGAGTGGGAGAGATCGTGAGAGTAGGGTTTTTTTATTTATTATTTCTTATTTTGGAGGGGAAATAAAAAGGGAAATTTTAATGATTAAGTTAAATTTTTTTCACATGTAAGATATATTTCCCTTGCAATCAAACATCTAAATTCATTTTTTCTGAGAAAAAAATTCCACTTTACATAAACAATTTGCATTCCCCTTGCAATCAAACAAAGCCTTAAAGAAAAGAAAAAAAGAAAAATACAAATATTAATGTCTAGATATAATACAAAGCACGTCAACATAGAGAGATCTACTCCACTTTCGGCATTGCCATCAACATGGAGAGACCTACTCTAGCTAAACCTGATCAAAGAGCCTAAGAAGAGGACATGTATCTTAAGCTCCTTGTCTAACACAGCGTGGGTCTGTTTGGTTTGAGGTAAAAACTGTGTAAAGAACATTTGTAGCTAAAATCAGTTAAGATGGTTTACATTTAACTTTCAAAATTTTATTTTATGCGATTTTTACTTGGAATGATATAGTTTAAATTTATATCCATGGATAAGAGTTTGTGCCATCAAATTGAAAATAAGATCAATAATTAATACGGAACAAAATAGTCCTTGACAAATTATGGGATCCAATAATCTTATAAATGGCAGATCAGGACGATACCTAACTACGTCTGTGGTTTGGGCATCATTTAAAAAATATATATAATTTTGGAAAGTCTATATGAGTAGAAAAAGAAATTTAAAAATAATCTAATAAAAAAGGAATAAGACGCAAGGTAAATAAATCAGGGAAAGAGAACACTACTTGGTTGTGTGGCCTCTATACCAATGTGGGGCCAATGAGGAGGGAGACACAAAAACATCGACAAAGAGTGGTGTTAGAGCAAACACCAAGAAATACGATAAATAAATAGACAATAGATCCGCACAACACAAAGATTTAACGAGATTCACACACCAGGGTCATGTGCTACGTCTTCGGGTGAAGAAGAAGAAATTTCACTATGCAAAAGAGAGATTACACCCAAGCAGAGACGAGAAAACTCGCCCTGAAACCTTAACTCAAAAAACCTCCCTTCCTTAACAAGACAACAGTACATTATATACTCCAAGTCGCAGGTCAATCCATCGGGTTGCGATCAATCCGGTCAAACTATACCCCTTTGCTTCCATTACAGATCTTAAAAAACTTCTCATTCGGGTCGCCACCAAATATATTGAAGCGAGTCAATCTTCAAAATGGGTCAATAATTTGAGACAAACTTAACAAATGAGTTTTGTGTTTGAGTGAAAGGAATCATTTTAAGAGGGTGAGACAATCATTTCACGGGGTAATGTGTCTGGGTTTAGGTAATGTGACAGGAAGCATTCTTTCTACAAAAAAAAAACAGACATGAAGCATTCTCTTTTTTAATAAATTATTGGGAAAAAGACAGGTATGCTAGCATAGTACCTAGGAATTAGGAACGCTAGCGGCATTTTGACCGTAGGATTTGATCAACATGAATTGAACCATTGGATGGAGAGAAGATAAACAAATTTTCAATGCACGGTTGCAACACCTTTACTCTCTCTCTCTCTCTCTCTCTCTCTCTCTCTCTCTCTCTCTCTCTCTCTCTCTCCTCGCCGGAAAAAATCATTCATTCACCTGATCCAGCTGGAGAAAGTAAAGTAGTTGGCACCGCCGCTGTTGTCGATGGCAGCGGTACTATCTGGTAAACGACAGCAACTGCGGCTGCGAAGGAAGCAACAGTGGCAATAACAACGACTGCAGCAGTACTATTTGGTGATTCCGATCAGTGCCGCTGGGCAATGGCAGCGGCACCAGCAACTGTGGCTGCGACGAAAGCGACGACGGCGATAACAGCGACGGCAGCGGTACTATTTCGTGATTCCGATCGGTGCCGCTAGGCAACGAAAGCTCCCACATCAAGTCCGTCGATGGCAGCGGCATCTCTCCCTGCTTTTCTGCATCTTCCCCGCTTTACTATTTCGTGATTCCGATCGGCACCGCTGGGCAATGACAACTCCCACATCAAGTCCAACGAGGGCAGCGGCATCTCTCCCTGCTTTTCTGCATCTTCCCTTCTTTTCTCTCTGCCTGCTCTATCCGTGATCCAAAAAAAAATTTGTCGCCGATGTACTCACTGCAAATCAATAGAAGAAAGAAAAAAAAATTTGTCGTCGATGTTCTCTCTGCAAATCGATAAAAAGGGCTGCCGCAACCGCAGCCGCTGCCGCCCAGTTGCTGCCACTGATGCTGTAGCCGTTGCCACCGCAGTTGCTGCTGATGTACAAGCTGCACTTTGCAAATCGACAAAAGAAAGGGAAAAAAAAACCCAACTTCGCTTTCTCCGGCTGGTTCCAGTAAAAATTTTTCGGCGAGAAGAGAGAGAAAGAGAGAGAGTAAAGGTGTTGCAATCGTAAATTGAAAAATTGTATATCTGCTCTCCATCCAACGGTTCAATTCATGTTGATCAAATCCTACGGTCAAAATGCTGCTAGCATTCCTAATTCCTAAGTACTACGCTAGCATACCTATCCCTCTCCCATTATTGGGAAAAGGACAGGTATGCTAGCGTAGTACCTAGGAATTATTTATTATTATTATTATTATTATTATTATTATTATTATTATTATTATTATTATTATTATTATTATTATTATTATTTTCTTTTCACCTAAAAAAACAGAGTGATAATAGTAAACAAGAAAGAAAGATTCATACCTATTTTTTATAAAATTCCTGACCATAACTGCATCCATTCATTTTCACGCTTCAAATTCACCTCTTGTCCTTTCATGGGGATTGCTTTTGGGTCCTTCTTTAGCTTCGTTAACACTTAAACTCTGCTTCCACATTCGTGTGGTGACTTCCTCAATGAAAGAAGTTGTCTTCCAATAACCCTTTGGCTTGGCAGTTGCTTGTTGGATGGATAAGACCACTAAAATTTCCAAACCTTTAGTAAAACTTGTGTCTCGTCGCCCATATCAAATGGCAAACACAAGATTAAAGTGAAGCCAATAAATGGGCAGGGCAGGGTAGCCCCCATTCAAACCCATCCAAATGACATCCCCAATATTTGATGCAATCTAAAAAAAATTACCAGAGCACGGTTATTGGTGTTAAGGCTCATTTTGGTTCGAGGTAAAAGCTATGCATAATAAAAAGTTGTTGGTAAAATCTGTAGAAAAAGGTTTAGATTTAACTTAACAAAATTTCTGCTTGTAAGCGTTTTTCACTTTGAATGAAACAAGGCTAAATACAAATCCGGGGATAAGAATAAGAGTCTATCAAATTTAAAATAAGACCAACTGTAAATAAAGAACACAAGCCTTTGACAAATTTTAGGTGCACATCGGCCATGTGGCATCTCAGAGAATCATCTCTCCCATATTTTTAATACTTCTTAAATAAATGCTCTTTCTGAGAAATTTCTTGTCTTTATGTTTACTGAAAATTATCAGTAGACAATTGTATCATTTAAAACTCAACTCAAAGATTTATCCATTCTAAAAATAAAAAAAAAATAAATAAAAAAAAGGGAAAGAAAGATAGAAGCAAAAATCTTGCTTTTATGTTTACTGAAATCTCTTGTCTTTATGTCGCTTCTAGTTGCAAGTTTCTAATAATTTATGGTTCCCTTCCCTTCAAGTTTTGCTAGTTTCGGATATTAATATTTTTAATGCCTTAGTATCTGAGCACTTGAGGGGCTGAGGGTAAAAGAGGGGAAGGGGGGTTACATACAATCAGGACAAATGGTTTATGATTGAGTCTCATAGGCATTCTTATCATTGATTTTGAACTGAATAGAATTGGTATTCTATTGAACTCATTATACAAATTGAATCAATAAAAAAAAAAAATCTCTATTAGTCCCAACATTCTTTATACGCTCTCTAATGTTTTATAGTGGATTTACAACATGCAAATTATTTAAAGGACAAAAGTTTCTTTTCCGGGAGCATGGCTCCCATGCCTGCACCCTTGTATCTATCTATTTATTTTTTCCTGTAAAATGACCTCCCTACCCCCATAGATTGAACCAAAAACGAGGGTTTTGATTGGGTCTCATGCAAGTATAGGGGTCACACTCCCAAATAGAAAACACTTCACCTTATTTTTAAGAAAAATATTTTTTGTGGGGGAGTGTGCTACATGCGCCCAGACAGAGGGCAAATGACCAACCCATCCCCCGATGAAATGAAAAATGGCACTTTTGTGGATATTTACTCATATGCTCCCATTGGCCCTCGCACACACAGAGGGATCGCACTCCCCCACGGTAAATACTTCCTCTCTAAATTACTCTTTATTTTCTTATGTCATAATTTGGGCTTAGATGCCAATGATTCAAGTCCAACAACATCAGATTTCTTTCTCGTAGTTCAAAATAGGTTCTGTTGCTGCCAAAAACCCCGCTGGTCCAACCTACACAAACACAGACGACGGAGGCCTGGAACTTTGTCCGGGGTTAGTCCTCCGACGCTCAAGTCAGGGTCGGCCGCACAGTTCAATAAGGGAGTAATGGTGGGGGTATCAGAGCTTACCTTCCCCTTTCTTTCGTGCCTTCTTATATAGCTCTCCGGCCTTAGGGTTTTTTTTTCCCTTCCTCCCTCTTAGAGTCCTACTCGAATACGTCCACCCTTCGGGGGGAATATTCCCCTCATGCAGACGACGTGATCCCGCATGATTCTGTGGGCGTGCCTCGGTGATTGAGCGTGCTCGAGTGTGAGTGGTTTCTTGGAACCTTCGTCTGGCGGAGGACACGTGTCTCAGAAGCGACACGTGTCATTGGCCCCACCGAGAGGTTATTTTGGCTATATCAGGAGCCCCCTTACTTCCACTAGGAGCTTCTTCCTGTGGGAGTAACCATCTTCTTAGGTTGACTTGTTCCTTCGGCCTTGGCATTACCAGTGACCAAGGCTTGGGGTCGATCGAGAAAAGACCTTTGGCCGCTTCGGATCGGCTTTACTGAGTCCCCTGTCGAAAGTGGGACCTTCGGTCAGCCCCGTTCGGCTTCGCCGCGCCCCCTGCCGAGGGAGGGACCCTCGGATAGGTCCGTTCGGCTTTGGCCGAACACCCAACAGAAAGGGGGACCCTCGGTCAGGTCCGTTCGGCATTGCCCGAGCTCCCAACCGAAGGTGGGACCCTCGGTCAGGTCCGTTCGGCTTTGGCCGAGCCCCCAACCGAAGGAGGGACCCCCGGCCAGGTCCGTTCGGCTTTGGCCGAGCCTCCAACCGAAGGTGGAACCCTCGGTCAGGTCCGTTCGGCTTTGACCGAGCTCCCAACCGAAGGTGGGACCCTCGGTCAGGTCCGTTCGGCTTTGGCCGAGCTCCCAACCGAAGGTGGGACCCTCGGTCAGGTCTGTTCGGCTTTGGCCGAGCACCCAACCGAAGGAGGGACCCTCGGTCAGGTCCGTTCGGCTTTGGCCAAGCTCCCAACTGAAGGTGGGACCCTCGGTCAGGTCCGTTTGGCTTTGGCCGAGCTCCCAACCGAAGAAGGGACCCTCGGTCAGGTCCGTTCGGCTTTGGCCGAGCTCCCAACCGAAGGAGGGACCCTCGGTCAGGTCCGTTCGGCTTTGGCCGAGCTCCCAACCGAAGGAGGGACCCTCGGTCAGGTCCGTTTGGGTTTAGCCGAGCTCCCAACCGAAGGAGGGACCCTTGGTCAGGTCCGTTCAGCTTTGGCCGAGCTCCCAATCGGAGGACCGCCTTGAAGGCCTCCTTGTACAGGCACAGCTCCTCGGGGTTCCGATAGCTGGCTCGGTCAGAAGGCCTGGGCAGACGGAGCTCGAAAGCATCCGAAACCCGACGGACGCTCCTTGAGGCCGCCTCGGCTCTTAGCGCAGACTACCCCCTTCTTGTCATGTAACTAGCCTTCGGGCCTTAAATGTAATCCATGCCTTCGGGCTTTGTATGTAATCCATGCCTTCGGGCTTCGTATGTAATCCATGCCTTCGGGCTTTATCAATGCAATCGTTCTTTTTCCAACTGTTTATTTAATGATCTTTGATTAGTAAATAGTTGCAGAGGGCCGAAACCCTAGTTGACCTTCTTAGGCGCATGGCCCTGAAACTTGGCCGAGGGTCGACCTGTTAGTAAGTCAGACGAAGGACGACCCTGTTATCACTAGCAATACTTTACAAGTGTTTTCCCTCTCGGCTTGAGCCGAAGGGTTCACCGAAGGTCGACCCCTCAATAGCCAATCACCAAGCGTGTTTTGCCTTCGGCTCCGGCCGAAGGGTTCACCGAAGGTCGACCCTTCAATAGCCAATCACCAAGCGTGTTTTGCCTTTGGCTCCAGCCGAAGGGTTCACCGAAGGTCGACCCTTCAATAGCCAATCACCAAGCAATCCAAGTGTTTACCCTCGGCTCCCGCCGAAGGGTCTATCAGATGCTAGGTCTTCACCGAGGGTCTTCCTGCTAGTGAGTCGGACGATGGTCGAGGGGTTCACCGAAGGTCGACCGTCCAATAGTCAGGATCTCCAAGTGGTAAAGTACTTTGCTTTCGGCTCAGGCCGAAAGGTTAACCGAAGGTCGGCCGTCCGATAGTCAGAATCACCAAGTGTATCCTCGGTTCTAGCCGAAGGGTCTGTTAGATGCTAGCCCTTCGGTCAGGTCTGTTCGGCTATGGCCGAACTCCGAGCCGAAGGGGTGATCCGGCCGGGTCAACCTTGCATTCTTTGAGCCTCCACCAAGGTGTGGATCTCCAGTCATCCGTTCCACAAGGTTAGAGGTAGGAGAATTCTCAGTTGCCGTAAACCAGCTCTTGTATTATCCATAAAGTCGTGGATTTCAAGATGAATTACAACTTAAAAAGGTTCAGAAGGACAATAATTGCAAAGAACGACAGACGGAAAAATTTACAAATGACTAGTACGTGCCCGCTACTTTACTACCGGTGGAATTTTCTTAGATTATCTGAGTTCCACGATCGGGGTACCCTTACTCCCCCCGTAGTCTCTAGGTGGTAGGACCCTGGTCGTATTACCCTCGAGACTCTGTAGGGACCTTCCCAGCTTGGGTCTAGCTTCCCTTGATGCCTTGGGTCTGACACTTCCGCCCTTCTAAGGACAAGGTCGCCCTGCCTAAACTCGTTCTTCCGGACTTTGGTGTTGTAGTGCCTAGCGACCCTCCGCTGGTAGGCGGCGATCCTTTCCTATGAAGCTTCTCTAGTTTCTGCCAAGAGGTCCAAATTTGCCCGGAGTCCTCCGTCGTTTTCGTCTTCGTTGTAGTACCGAATCCGATGGGTAATAGCCCTATCTCTACTGGGAGTACAGCTTCAGTGCCGTATGTTAACATGAATGGTGTTTCTCCGGTAGCTAACCTCTCAGTGGTGCGGTAGGCCCAGAGGATGTGGTGCAACTCGTCTGCCCATAGTCCTTTGGCATCATCTAGCCTCTTTTTTATCCCTTGGAGTAACGTACGGTTGGTTACTTCTGTTTGCCCATTGGTCGAGGGATACCCGACGGAGGTTTTCCTGTGGTTGATGCTGAGGGCTTCACAGAACGCGTCAAAGGTTGGATTGGCAAACTGAGTTCCATTGTCCGTAACCACAACCCGGGGGATTCCGAATCTATATACCACCGCCCTTTGGAAGAAGCCCCTTATGTTCTTTTCTGTTATCGTCGCTAGGGCTTCGGCTTCCGCCCACTTCGTGAAGTAGTCGACTGCCACCACGACAAACTTCCTTTGTCTCGTGGCCAGGGGGAACGGGCCTAAGATGTCCATCCCCCACATGGCGAACGGTACTGGGCTAGATAAGGACGATAGCTCGGTAGAATGTAGCCTGGGCACGGGGGCGAACATCTGGCACTTGACGCATTTCCTGACCAGTGATTCTGCGTCCTTTCTCATTGTCGGCCAGTACAGGCCCTGCCTTAGTACTTTGAGTGCCAGGGCCCGGGCTCCAAGGTGTTGGCCACATATCCCTTCATGCACTTCCCAGAGCGCGTACTCGCCGTCAGATGAATCCAGGCACTTGAGGTATGGTGAGGTAAACCCTATCTTGTATAGTGTGTCATCCTTCAGGAAGAAGCGTGCTGACCTTATTCTTACTTTTCTTGCTTCGTCCCTATTCTCTGGGAGCTTCCCCTCCTTGAGGTATTCTATTATGGCGTCCATCCAGCTTTGGCCATTTTCACCTACGGGTAACACCTCGCGGGGTTTCTCGATGCTTGGCTGTTGTAGTACTTCGAAATACACTGCTCGTCCAAGTTCTGCGAAGTCGAAAGTGGCCAGCTGTGATAGTGCGTCTGCGCTAGCATTCTCTTCTCGTGACACCTGCTTTACCTCGAATTCCTTGAAAGCCGCTGACCTTTCTCGCACCGTGTTCAAGTATTCGGCCATCCTCTGCTCTTTGGCCTCGTATTCGCCATTCACTTGCCGCACCACGAGCTGGGAGTCACTATGCACTACTAGTTCCTTCACCATCAAAGCCCGAGCCAGATCAATTCCGGCTATTATCGCTTCATATTCCGCTTCGTTGTTGGAGGCGTCGAAGTCGAATCGTAGGGCGCATTCTACTTTGAAGCCTTCGGGGCTTACCAACACAATTCCAGCGCCACTTCCATCGCTGTTGGAAGCCCCATCCACATACAGTGTCCAAGCCTCATCTGCTCGTTCCTCGGCAGATTCCTGCGGGTCATCAGGAATCGTCGTCTCCGCTATGAAGTCTGCGAGGGCCTGTGCTTTAATTGTGGTTCTCGGCTTGTACTGGATGTCGAACTCTCCCAGCTCTATGGCCCAATTTACCAGACGACCGGACATATCTGGTCACTGCAGAATTTTCTTCAGAGGCTGGTCGGTGAGTACGCATATCGTATGTGACTGAAAATATGGCCTCAGCTTTCTTGCCGCCGTCACGAGGGCGTACGCCACTTTCTCCGCCTTTCGGTATCTTGTCTCGGCATCTAGAAGGGTTCGGCTGACGTAGTATATTGGCCGTTGTTGCCTTCCTTCCTCTTTCGTTAGTACAACGCTTACGGCAACTGCCGATACAGCAAGGTACAACTGTAAGGCATCCCCGGTGTTCGGCTTTGTCAGCAGCGGGGGTGCGGCCAGGTATTCCTTCAATTGTTCGAAAGATTTTTCGCACTCCTCCGTCCACTCGAACTTTTTCATCCCTTTCAGCGCTTTGAAGAAAGGAAGGCATCTGTCTGCGGACCGAGACATGAATCTTCTGAGGGCGGTGACCCGACCCGTCAGCTCCTGGACTTGCTTTACGTTCTGGGGTGACCTCATGTCCCGAATGGCTTGTATTTTGACTGGGTTGGCTTCGATTCCTCTTTCCGAGACAATGAAGCCGAGGAACTTCCCCGAGGCTACTCCGAAGGCACATTTTACCGGGTTCAGCTTCATGCCGTACCGTCGCAGCACTTGGAACGCCTCTTCCAAGTCTTGGATGTGCCTTTCCGCCTTAAGGCTTTTCACGAGCATGTCGTCCACATACACTTCCATGGTCTTGCCGATCAGTCCTTTGAAAACTTTATTCACCAACCTTTGGTAGGTGGCCCCTGCGTTCTTTAGCCCGAAAGGCATGACCTCATAGCAGTACAACCCTCCTTCAGTTATAAAGGATGTTTTCGGGACATCAGCCTCAGTCATTTTGATTTGGTTGTACCCCAAGTATGCATCCATGAAACTCAGCGCCTCGTATCCCGCCGTGGCGTCGATGAGTAGGTCTATCTTTGGCAGGGGGTATGCGTCCTTGGGGCAGGCCTTATTCAGGTCGGTGAAGTCAATGCAGATCCTCCACTTCCCGTTTGCCTTTGGGACCATCACCACGTTAGATATCCACTCCGGGTACTGAATCTCGCGGATGAACCGGGCCTTCAGTAACTTTTCTACTTCCTCATCTATCTTCTTCTGCCTTTCTGGGGCGAACGTCCTCTTCCTCTGCTGCACCGGCTTCTTCATTGGGCTAACATTCAGGTGATGTTCTATTACCTCTCGGTCAATCCCGGGCATGTCCGATGCCGACCAGGCGAATACGTCAGCGTTGCTCCGTAGGAATGAGATCAGTCTTTCTTGTTGCGGCCTTGGCATGGTAGCCCCAATCTGGAATTTCCGGGTGTCGTCTCCTTCTTCAGCTTCAACTTGCACCAAATCTTCGGCCGGCTCTCCCCGTTGATAACTGGCATCATCACGTAGATCCTCTATTGGGAGCGTCTCACCCGCCTTTTCTTTTCCCCAGAGAGTAGTGGCGTAACATCTCCGGGACGTCTCCTGATCACCCCGACACTCCCCGACGCCATTCTTAGTAGGGAACTTCATTTTGAGATGGGGGGTGGAGACGATGGCCTTCAACAGATTCAACCCGACTCTTCCTAGTATGGCATTATACGCTGATGTAATGCTCACCACCAGGAAGTTGATCATCACTGTCGCCTGGCGATCTCCGGTGCCAGCTCGAACCGGCAACTCTATCGACCCTTCCACCTTCACCGGGGCGCCAGAGAATCCCTGCAACGGGTGTTCAACCTTCTTTAACTTTCTTTCGTCGAGGCCCATCTTCCGGAAAGCTTCGAGGAACAAGATATCAGCTGAGCTGCCGTTATCCACTAAGATCCTCTTCACTTTGCAATCTCCTATAGTCATGGCGATGACCAAGGCATCGTCATGCGGGGTCTGTACCCCTTCCAGATCATCGTCTGAGAAGGAGATGACCGTCCCCGTCTTCGCCTTCTTGTTCGACCATTCTGCCACATGTACGTTCCTTGCGTAGGCCTTCGCCTTCCTGGCAGAGACCGAACTTTCTCCTGCGGCCGGGCCTCCACAGATGGTTGCTATAACTCTTGTTGGGCTCTTGTTCTCCTCTCGAGGCCGGCGTTCATCTTCCTCTGGTGTCTGATTCCTCTGCTGTTCTTGATTTCCTCTGCGGGCGGGCCCCCTTCTCTCATAACGACCTCCGCCATCTCTCCGGCGGTTTTCCCTCCGGCCATTGCCTTCTGAAGCCAGCTCTTTCTCCCGATCTACAAATCTGCCTAAGTATCCCCTTCTGATCATTCCTTCTATCTCCCCCTTGAGATGCCAATAGTCCTCGGTGTCATGGCCGTGGTCTCTGTGGAAGTGGCAGTATCTATCCACATTGCGTCTTTCGGGATGTCGCCCCATCTTTCCTGGCCACTTCATGGCCCTGGCATATGGAGAATCTTTTATCTGCATTAACACCTCTGTTCGCCTTCGGTTAAGGGGTGCATACCTCTCAAACTTCCTTGGTGGACTTGGGGCCCGACTGCGCTCGGACTTTCGTCTTTTTCCTTCTTCGACGGGTTTGTCGTCAACCCTTAAGGGCCTCTTCCTCGCCGCCTTCCTTTCGACTTCTTCATCTGCCTGGAGGGTTTCTTCCATCTAGATGTACTTATCGCATCGCGCCCTCAGCTCGGTTAGATCTCTAGGCGTATGCTTCGCCAGGGACCTCTTCAATTCCTTGTCCTTGACGCCACCTAGCAGGGCCGTGAACTCCTTCTTTGGGTCTAGGCCCCTGATTGTGATCTTTTCTTGTTGGAATCGCTTCATGTAATTCTGCAGCGATTCCCCTTCTTGCTGCTTGACGTTGGTTAGGTTCAACGTAGTCTTCTGGAGGGGCTGGCTACTAGAGAATCCCTTCACGAAGAAGTAACTCAGGTCGCTGAAGGCGTGGATCGACTTCGTCGGTAGTCGGTTATACCACAGCCTCGCCGCCCCCCTGAACGTCAATGGGAGGGCCCGACACATAATATTTTCCGAGACGCGATGGAATTGCATGGCGACCTTAAAGCCTTCCAAGTGATCGACGGGGTCCCCCGACCCGTCATAGGTGTCGTACTTGGGCAGGCGAAAACCGACCGGGAGCGGGTCCCTCATGACCTCGTCAGCTAAGGCCGTATCATTGGTGAGGTCGGGCTCGCGGTTCCCTGTCTGGTTTTCTGCCACCTTTCTGATCTCGTCCTTCAGGTCTAAGATCATCCTCTTTAATCCCGAGTCCTTGGACCTCTGCTTGTCTCCTTGGTGCTGGTCCCCATGCGGGTCTCTGGCGGCGTGTCGCGTCCTACTTCGGGGCGTGGGACTCTCCCTTGCTCGGCTTCGAGGGTCACGACCGGCCCTCGTCGATCCTGTACTGCTTCGGTCTTCTTCTCGAGCCCTCTTAAACTGGACGTGGGGACCTGGGGGTGCTCCGCCGGTCCTATGGGAAACAGCTTTGGAGACCTCCCTCATAGTCTCGGCCATCCGGTTATATTTGTCCTGGAGGTCTTCGAACTGCTGCCTTGTCACGTACTCCTGGGTCGCGGGAGGCTGATGGTCGCTGCCTTCACGTACTGAATATCCAGCTGACCGCTGGTATCTGACGGACACTTCCCGGTCGTCATGGCCCCCTTCTTGTCCAATTCTGCCGAGGGAGGAAGCTCCCCTGAAGGTTCTTCCCCCATGTCTATGTTGGACATCGCTCTCGTCCTTTTTCGGTTGTAGGTTCTTCCCACCATTACCGTCGTTCCCACAGACGGCGCCAATCTGTTGCTGCCAAAAACCCCGCTGGTCCAACCTACACAAACACAGACGACGGAGGCCCGGAACTTTGTCCGGGGTTAGTCCTCCGACGCTCAAGTTAGGGTCGGCCGCACAGTTCAATAAGGGAGTAATGGTGGGGGTATCAGAGCTTACCTTCCCCTTTCTTCCGTGCCTTCTTATATAGCTCTCCAGCCTTAGGGTTTTTTTTCCCTTCCTCCCTCTTAGAGTCCTACTCGAATACGTCCACCCTTCGGGGGGGAATATTCCCCTCATGCAGATGACGTGATCCCGTGTGATTCTACGGGCGTACCTCGGTGATTGAGCGTGCTCGAGTGTGAGTGGTTTCTTGGAACCTTCGTCTGGCGGAGGACACGTGTCTCAGAAGCGACACGTGTCATTGGCCCCACCGAGAGGTTATTTTGGCTATATCAGGTTCCATCCCAGTTGGGCCCAAAACTGTTAACATGAACCTACAATAAAATCAAATAAAAAACTGGTAAAATTATTCAACTGAAATCATTGAAAATGGTAACCTTTTATTCATTGGTTTCAATTTGGTATACTAAAACCGTTTAATAAATTATTCGATTTTTTGGTTCCTACCCATCACACTTGAATCAAACCAGAACTGAATCGATAATCGAAACCGAATGGATTAATAGTACCCTTAAATTCACCTTCAGCAAATTCACACTTCCCTGTGGAACTCTGAACATATGTTCTGGCCATCCACAATTCAACATCCTAAAAATTCATGATGTATGCTTCTTTCCTTTGTGCATCATGCTCTACAAGACATTATTTTTTTGGCCTCTCACACCATAATTGATAAGGAATATACTTAATTTTTATTTGGTAATGTTCAATATATATATATATATATAATGATACAAATAATTACATCAAAGATGTCCAGATAGACCAGGATATCTCAACTAAAAAACATAAAAAATCCCCAAATAGTTTGCCCCTCCACCTTCGGCATTGCCATCAGCAGAGGGAGCAAACCATCTTAAAACAAAAAAAAGATTTCACAGTTACTAGCTCAAGAAAATCTGTATTAAGCTTTCTCTTCCAAATCCCACCTAAAATCCTCCATAATAAAAGAAGGTGAAAACACTCAATTATCCAATGCCTTTCTTGGAAATAAGTCTGCAGCGTTATTAATCTCACGACAACAATGCGAGATGCTCCAAGTTAAGAAAAAAAAAATTTTAGAAGGGCTTGAACCACTTCTGCAAAAAACTCCATGGAATAGATTGATCTTTGATGCACAACATTGATGTCAAATCACATTCCACTCATATATCTTGTTAAAACCAAGCTCAATCGCAAGTTTCATCCCTTAAAAGAAAGATGAGAAATTTGCAAAAGATAAATGCATCTCAAACAAAGTAGAATTGAAAATTTAGACAAGAAAAAAAGAGTCCAGGTAAGGCAGGAAGAGTAAATTTATATGGAGAGCTTCAACAAGAAAATTATATAAAAAAAATTTCTTAGGAATAAGGAAATTCTATAATGGAAACCTATAAAATCCCCAAAATCTTAGTAAAACCTGTTGTTTCAACACTGCCTGATGAGCACATTTATGTGTGAAATCTAGGGTAGTAAAATATGCATTTTACATATTTAGAATGTAGCTACTTTGGGTTTTACTCTCTTGTCGCAGGTTTTGTATCTTAAAGGTTTTAAGTATTATCAGGCATCATATCTTTCCAACAAAAACTAGCATAGTTGGTGAGTTATAGTATGTAAAAGTCTTTTGTTTACCAGGAGGTCTCAAGTTTTAATCTTATGGCTGTTTTTTTTTTTTTTTTCATTCACTTAAAGCACTAAGGGCATGGAGGGAATTTCCACATCAAATTAGAAGCAAAAAAAGTTATGGAAGGGGTTTCTTGCGCAAGAAGAGAAAAAAAAAAAAAAAAAAAGGGAAAAATAAATCTTGTCCAAATCTTCTCTCTTCTCCACATTATCACCAGAAGATTGTCTAAATCACACAAAGCAAGAAGGAAAATGTCCAAGGAAAAGAAAAAAAACTGGCCAACAAGGGTTGTGCGCAAGATTTGAAGAGATTGTCTAAATCACACAAAGCAAGAAGGAAAATGTCCAAGGAAAAGAAAAAAAATCGGCCAACAAGGGTTGTGCGCACGATTTGAAGAAAAGGAGAAAAAGAAGAGAAAAATAAATTAAAAAAAAAAGAAAGAAAATAAGCAAAAAATTATAAAAAAATTTCTCCAAGTTTATTTCTCTCTTCTCTCCTCCACCTTAGCATTTTTGGTCTCAAAAGATCTCACTACCAATTGTGGGTATTCCCCTTTTAGGAAAGAGAAATTTGTTACCCTACCTCCCTATTCCCTATAAATACTACTTATGTAAGAGAGGAGGGGGGACACTTCATTCTTCTTCTAGGGTTTTCTTTTAGTTGATCTCTCTCTCTCTCTCTCTCTCTCTCTCTCTCTAGTTTTAGTTCTGCTTTATTTTTGCTTTAATCACTTTTGTAATATCTTTTTATTTCAATTAATGCAAGCATTCTTTTTTATTTTTATTCAGCCTTTTATGTTTATGATTTATGCAATTGAGTTGTAATTTTTAAAGTTATAGTTCTAGGCTTAGATCTAGGTGACAAGATCACGAGCCGTGGAGCATCTTTTTTTTTTTTAAGTTCAATTTATTTCTTCAGATTTTTTTTTTCTAGTATTAGAAATTTCAGATATGGTTTATTCCAGATTTGGTTTTCAATACTGGTAGCATCTCAAATCGATCAATTTTTAGTTTAATAGTTGAAGTTCAAGTAAGTAGGCTCCTTCAATAATCTTCTCACCTCCTTTCTTTCTTAATTTAGGATTTTAATTTCAGTCGTTACATTATTGTTATCCCTTTCCCCCAAGGTTCATGGCTAGTGTATGTGTTGGCTTTGCCCCTCCTAGCCATAGAACCATCATTTTATTATTTTTATTTTAACTGTCTCCCTTTCCCTAAAGCCAAGTAGAGTAATCCTTGTAAGAGTGACTCTCTAGTCCAGTAGAGAAGCTCATATTATGATGCATCCCTCGGTTTAAGTAGAGAAACCTACTTGTGAGTCTCTCTCTAGCTTTATCCCCTTTCTTTTACTTTATTTTTATTTCAGCATTTTTTTCTTTTATTGTTTTTTAATCGCATGGGGTGTTTATTTTCAGCTATT
This sequence comes from Macadamia integrifolia, assembly GCF_013358625.1. Taxonomy (NCBI): domain Eukaryota; kingdom Viridiplantae; phylum Streptophyta; class Magnoliopsida; order Proteales; family Proteaceae; genus Macadamia; species Macadamia integrifolia. Next base: position 20,418 of record NW_024868812.1, on the reverse strand, counting down.
TATTTATTTAATTTTAATTGCGTGACTTGCGTATTTAAATTCTTAGATGACGAATGGTTAGAACATTATTTTAGATACATATGTTTAGGATGGTAATTAGAATTAGATCACAACCATTAATCGATTCACTTTCGTATTATTAAAAGAAGCAAAAAAATAAAGTGGCTACTCTCCCTACGTTCGACACGTAACTATACTGATCCGTACGCTTGCGGTTACATTTTAAATCCTAACACTGCCCAATATCAGATGCCAAACACAAGATAGAAGATAAGCCAATCCAATTTTCAGTCATAAATGTGCAGAGCAGGGTAGGCTCCCATTAAATCATCCAACTGTCATCCCAATAATTGATGCAACTTAAAAATAAAAAAAAATAAAAAAAAAAGTGTAAAAATTATGTCAAAAGCTTTGTTAGGTTGGAGGTAAAAAAAAATTCCTATAACTGAATTTTAATTGGAATGAGTAAGCCTAAATTTAAATCCAGGGATAAAAGTAAGTACTGTCAAATTTAAAATGAGATCAACAATTAATAAAGAACACAACCTTGACAAATTATAGGAAACATTACTCTTAACTGGGCAGATGAGGATGTTACCTACTACCTAAGTATATATATATATATATTTGAGAGTGGTACTTTGTTAGAATTTTTTTTTTCTTTTTTTAAATATGAAGACTAAAAAAAAAAAAAAAAAGACATAAGCTGCAAAGTAAATAATTTTTTACATAGATGGAGTAAATTAGATTGGTGGCAAAAACTGAGAAGTCCGCATCTTAAAAAATGCTTGTTTAGTATTGAATGCATCACCTCCTCCTCAACTCCAAGAGACGATCCCAACATCCACGGTTTTGCTTCATTGGTGTTGGTGGTGACCATGATCTGATGATGACCTTGGGAATGCGGAATATTTTTTGCCAGGAAAGGGAACCTTTTATCGATGGTGGGGCAGGGTGGAGTTGGTTAGGTCTATCATATCTGGCATTCCTAATGATACTTTTGCAATATATTAATGGCCTTCATCCCTTATTGCGACAATGGAGCGATGGATGATGACCTTTATTTGGTCAGGAGAGCTGGACACAACGAAGTCTATTACTATGAAGTGGGATCATCTTTGCAAGCTAAAGGAGGAAGGGGGATTGGGAATCAGAAGGCTTAGAGATTCAAACAGGGCAATGTTGAGCAAGCTAGTTTGGCGCATTAAGCATGAGAAGTCTGTGACCAACTCCTTTCTAAGAGCTCGTTTGGTTAAGAAAGATGGGTCCTTTAATAAGGTTTGTGAGCCTTCATCTATTGCTTTGGGCATGAGCAAGCTATGAACTTTTGTGGCGAACAATGAGAGATGGATCATTGGTAATGGTAGGGTCCAAGTGGTAGGGTCCAAAATCTCTGATAGTGTAGCGCAGATAACCTTCCCCAAATCTCAACCTCGGCTAAGGTGAGGGACTTTCTCAGGAATGGTGAATGGAATCTCCCGGCAGTTAGCTCTGACCTGCTTAGTAATATTTTCAATATTATTAAGGAGATTAGGCTCCCCATTGGGTCTTTGGATGATGTTTGCACCTGGCATCTGACCCTGTCGGGTTCGTTCTCAACCACCTCTACTTGGGAGGCCCTTAGGAGGAAAGCTCTATCAGTGCATTGGTGCTCGATGATTTGGTGGAAAGGCCTTACCCCTAGGTACTCCACACTGGGCTGGTGTCTTGCTCATGGGCAATTCCCTACGGATGATGTTGTTAGAAAAAAGGGGGTTCATATAGCATTGAAATGCTCTCTCTGTGACTGTGTGGAGGAAAATATGGAGCATATATTTCTTAATTGCCCCTACTCGCTGGAGATTTGGAAAAAATTGACTCAATGCTTTGGGATTGGTTGGTCTGCGCATCAGTCAGTGGAAGACTTCTTAAAATGGTGGAAGAGGAAATGGGAGAGAAATAGCAGACGATATGAAGGAAAAGCTAGACCTGCAAATTATTCTTTTGAATATATCCGTAAGGAAATTAATCTCTACGCAGGTAGTTTCAAGGGTGAGGTGAGATCTGTCTCTGATATCTTTTGTTGTAGGAACTTGGGGCTGGCTATTGAGAACCCCAGAGTCCATCCGCCTCTGGAAGTTCATTGAGCAAACCCCCATCAAATTGGGTGAAAGCCAATGTCGATGGAAGCTCTCTGGGTAACCCTAGCAGGGCAGGGGTAGGTGGTGTTATTCGTGATAGTGATGGCAAAGTCTGCAATGCTTTTCAGCTTATTCTTGGGCATAAAGAAAATTTATGAGGCTGAGTTTGAGGCTATGATGGAAGGAATTCTGATGGCAAAATCCATGGAGGCTAGCGGTCATTGGATTGAGTCAGATTCGGCTGTAGTGGTATCGACGATCCACAATAACCAGATTCCTCGGTTTATTATCTAAAGATGGATTTTTCCCTACCATTTTTAGAGTCTATACCTTGAAAAATCAGTCACTGCTTCCGCGAAGCTAATCCCATAGCCGACTATCTTGCGAAGAAGGCGTCAAAGTCGGGGATCTCTGATTACTCGGTGATCTTCCCAAGGCATATTCAGATAGACTTGGAGAATAATGCTATGAATAGGCATAGATTTCGATTATGCTAGGGCGCTGCTTGCTTTCTCTGCTGATGGCCATGACGAAGGTGGAGTTAATAAGTTGCTCTAGTGGTTTCTACCTTATCCTTGTTTTGTCTTTGATGTATTTTGTTTCCTCATTTTTTAATAAAATCATCTTTTAGAGGGGAAAAAAAAAAAAAAACCTACAATAAAATCGAATATTGAAATCACTGAAAATCGGAATCTTTTATTCATTGGTTTCAATTTGATATATTTTAACCGTTTAATAAATGATTCAATTTTTTTGTTTTTACCCATCACATTTGAATCGAACCGAAACTGAATAGATTATTGAGACCGAATGGATTAACACCCTTAACTTTAAGGTCAGGAAATTCACAGTTCCCTTGGAACTCCAAACATATGTTCTGTTCTGACCATCTACAATTCAACATCCTAAAAATTCCTGATGTATCTTCTTTCCTTTGTGCATCAAGCCCTACAAGACATAATTTTTTGGCCTCTCACACCATAATTGATAAGGAATATACTTAATTTTTATTTGGTAATGTTCAATAATTTTATAAAATATATATAGAAAAATAATGATAGAAAGAATACATCAAAGACGTCTAGACAGATCTGGATATCTCAACTTAAAAACAGAAAATAATCCCCAAATAGTTTGCCCCTCCACCTTCGGCATTGCCATCAGCAGAGGGAGCAAACCATCTTAAAACAAAAAAAGATATCACAGTTACTAGCTCAAGAAAATCTGTATCAAGCTTTCTCTTCCAAATCCCACCTAAAATCCTCCATAATAAAAGAAGTTGAAAACACTCAATTATCTGATACCTTCCTTGGTAACAAGTCTGCAACGTTATTAATCTCCCAATAACAATGCAAGATACCCAAAGTTAAAAAAAAAAATCTAAGAAGGGTTTGAACCACTTGTGCAAAAAATTCCATAGAATAGATTGATCTTTGATGCACACCACTGATGTCGAATCACATTCCACTCATATCTTGTTAAGACCAAGCTCAATCGAAAGTTTCATCCGTTCAAAGAAAGATGAGAAATCTGCAAAAGATAAATGCATCTCAAACAAAGTAGAATTAAAAATTTAGACAAAAAAAAAGAATCCAGGTAAGGCGGGGAGAGTAAATTTATTATATGAAGAGCTTCAATAGGAATAAGGAAATTATATAATGGAAACTATATTAGGACATTAAAATCTCCAAAACCTTTAGTAAAACCTGCTGTTTCAACATTGCCCCATATCAGATGCCAAACATAAGATAGAAGAGAAGCCAATCCAATGTCCAGTCATAAATGTGCAGGGCAGAGTAGGCCCCCATTAATTCGTCCAACTGTCATCCCAGTATTTGATGCAACCTAAAAATAAAAAATAAAAAGCAATGTAAAAATTGATGTTAAATGGTCTGTTAGGTTCGAGGTAAAAGATATGTATAATAAGGGGGAGAAATCGCAGCTAAAATCAGTACAACAAGATTTGCATTTGTTAAAAAAACATTTCCTTTAACTGAATTTTACTTGGAATGAGTAAGCCTAAATTTAAATCAAATTTAAAATGATATCAACAGTTAATAAGAGAGAAAGTGAAAGCTGCGCTTAGTCTGTTTTCATTTAGGCAATCCCTGCAGCACTTGGTGTAAGCTCTAGCAAACAATATCATGTTATCTGTGAGGGGGACTTGATTTCTCTTGATATTCTTCTGTAGAATTGCAAGGGCTTATGCTGCTTGTTCAGGGGGTATATATGTTGAAGATATGAATATTCTGCAATTTGGCAGAGTAGATCAAGCATCCATTTTCCAATTGCAGCATTCTTGAGTCTAGTTCTGTTATCATATACCTGTGAATACCTCCTCTAGCATTCTTGAAATCTTTGTTGGTCGGTGACGCTGATCAGATCCTCTAGAGAGGTTGGTCGGTTGTTAACCTGGGAACAGGTCTCGGAGCCCTTACGGTGTAGAAGAAGGAGGAGGAGGAGGAGGAGGAGGGGTAGAATCATCTTTTCTATTTTAAAAACTAACACCTCTCTGATGGTGTTAGTTTAGGTGGGTTTAAATATAATAAATGGATTTTTAGAAGGAGGATGTAATATAGGCAAACGCCAGAGGACGTAGATGTAAATCACCCTTCTTTTTTTTTTCTTTTTTTTTTTTCAGAGTGGTACTTGGTTAGATTTTTTTTTTTTTTTTCTTTTTTAAATATGAAGACTAAAAA
>NW_024868812.1:3484-10889 GCF_013358625.1 Macadamia integrifolia | reverse complement strand
AAAAAAAAAAAAAAAAAAAAAAAAAAAAAAAAAAAAAAAAAAAAAAAAACCAATGTAAAAATTGATGTTAAATGGTCTGTTAGGTTCGAGGTAAGATATAGAATCATAATCTTTTATATACCAAAAACCAATACTTTCAGAGCTTCAATGGAAAATAGTTGGAAAATAAAATTTTTCTATAAAATAGGATTTTCTACTATTTTTTAGGCGTTATCTATTCATTAGAAAAAATTTCAACTGTTTCAATATCTTTATTTTGTGATTATTTTAAAATAAATAATAGAAAATCATATTTCACAAGGAAAATTTTCCTTTCCACCATTTTAGTAAATTAGATTGGTGGCAAAAAGTGAGAAGTCTGCACCTTAAAAAATGCTTGTTTAGCATCTTTTTTTTTTTTTAATTTAAAATAATATTTCATAAAAAATGATATAAAGGGTAAAAAAAGAATTCAAGAGCAGAGGACAGAAGTTGCAAAGTAAATAAATTTATTATATAGAAAAAAGTTAGATTGGTGGCAAATTGCAGAGAGAGGTCAAACTTTAGATGATGCATCACCTCCTCCTCCTCGACTTCAAGAGACGATCCCAACATCGACGGTTTTGTCTCATGAGTATTGGTGATGGCCATGATCTGAAGATGACATTTGGAATGTGGGATATCTTGTGCCAGTCTTCTCCCCCTTCTCTGTATCGTGTCTCTAATACAGGGCAATAATCAATTATAAGAGTTTGGAGGGCTGTCATATGTTGAAAACTGTCTGGCAAGAAACTAAGATTTTGACAACTAAAAATGTCAATAATTCGGAGAGATGGAAGATTGTGGATCCACTCTGGCAAGGCAGTCAGTCCCGTGCAGCAACTGATATGTATACGTTGCAGCGTTGTAGTGTGTTTCAAGTTCTCTGGCCAAGAGATCGACTCACACATGTTGACAATCTCTATTTCTTGAAGGGAAGTGAGGTGTCGAAAATCCTCCAATTTGGAGAGTTCCAGCTTTGGGCATTTATCAATCCTTAAGTTCTCGAGAGATGTTATATATCTCATTCCTGAGAGAGTTTCTAATCTGTCACAAGGTCCAATCCTCAATTCCTTTAAAGAACTCAACCCCTTGAATTGGGTCTCATCCTCCCACAAATATTTCATAGCATTGCACTGGTTGAACCCCAAGTGTTTAAGAGAGCTAAATCCATATTCCCCATGCCTAATAGACAATCTTGGCAATGTGACGAGGTTGGGGGAATCATAAAATCTCAAACTCTTAAGAACAGGGAGGTTTTGGTTTTGTAGCAGCCCTTCTGGAATGTTTTCATTTTTCGTTTGTAGATCTAAATGTTCAAGAGACGGGAGCAATGGAAGGGTTTTCAACTTATCACAATTCACAATATTCATTGCAACAAGGCAAGGGAATACTACTACTTCTCTTCCTCGTGTAACATTCAATAACAATTCTTCCAAATTTAGCATGCCATATAATTGCAGTTGTTCCAGCAACGGGAATCCTTTAGCCGATCCATCACCACTATCGGACTCAACATCTAATAAGTATCGGACAGAATCCATTCCACTTACAAGAAGAAACTTCAGGAATGGCAGATGCCCAAGAGGTGGGAAATTTTCACATCTGCTACAATCTATCAATTGAACATCAACCAAATTTTGGAACGACAAATCCTCCATTCATCTTGGAAACTTCATGCCTTGGTACCTTTCCATTTTCAATATTTTTATGCTTGTTGGGGGCTGAAGCCCTTCTACCACCTCTTCAGCATTTTCTTGAATGTGAGTTTGATCATTATTTGGAGACCAAGACAAGGTTAACCAGTTAAGGTTTCTCTTTTCCATCAAATTGGCTTCTTTGGCATCCACTGAATTCTTTACGTTCTCAAGATCTCTTATGTGTAATTGTCCTCTGAGGTTCAGTCCTTTTAACTCATTGATACGATATCCACTCTTCTTCCCCACGATGAACATGCTTAATGTCTGTATGTGAATCAACTTCCCTATTCCGATTGGCATTTGCCTTAGTGACTCACATCCACAAATATCCAGGTGCCTGAGGCTGCTCATGGTACTCAACTGTGCAGGCAACTTTTGAAGACATGGACAACGGTCTAGTATTAATGTCTGCAAATGTTTTAGGTTGCTCAAGGATTCAGGTAATGTGCTAATACTCATCATGTAGAGCTTCAGGTACCTCAAGTGTATCAAATACCTCAAGTCTGTCAAATAGGCAGCTGACGATGGCCGGTCCATTACAGAACTGAAACTCAGTTCTAATGCTCGTAAGCATCTACGATTACAAATATTGAAATTTGGAAATTTCAAACAGGCAGCTGAAAATGGCCGGTAATCTACATCTAAATCAAAGGCATTTAGCAGCAAAGTACGAATGGTTTGAAATTTACGCAAAGACTCATTAGTGGATGCTACCAACATTTGTAAGTCGTCAGACGAAAGCATGTTCATACGCTCCAATGATAGGTGTCGAATCTCTTTTGGAACAATTATTTCCTCGCCAGTCTTTAAGGTCAAACATTCCTTACCCAAGATAGAACATGCAAGATCATGGACTAGATCATGCATCTTACAATTCACTACATTCAAATAATCATTTTTTTCTACGTCTTGGAAGAAAGACCTCCACATTAACTCGTTGAAAATTTCATTACCAATATCTTCCAACTCCATTTTACCCTTGGATGGAATAAAACCATTAGCCATCCAGAGATGGACCAACTGTTCCTTTTGGATCCTATGATCCTTTGGAAATATAGAGCAATAAGCAAAACATTGCCTCAAATGTGAGGGCAGATGATTGTAGCTAAGTCTCAAGGCCGGCAAAATGGTATTTTCTTCATCTTCTGGTAGATCCCAAATTTCACTGTCTCTCACAAACATCCACTCAGTCTCTGTGTGTTTGAAGCGCATTAAGCTTCCTAGAGCCTTTGCTGCCAGAGGAACACCTCCACATTTCTTCACAATCTCCTTTCCAATCACTACCAAGTTTGCAATCTCTTCTCTCCCATCTCCAAATGCACGTTGCTTGAACAAAGCCCAACAATCATCCTCCGAGAGTCCTTTCAAGTGGTGAGCAGGAAATGTGCCCATGATTGATGCTACTTTTTCAAGACGAGTGGTTACAAGAATTGAACATCCTTGAATTCCACATGTCAATGAAAATTTCAATTTATCCCACTTATTTTGATCTTCATTCCAAACATCATCGAGTACAAGCAAAAATCTTTGCCTCCTACTTAGCATCTCACGAAGGCGGTTTTGCATAGGATCCAACTCGGTGAGATCATATGTAGGGCCACCCATAGATTCGATGATTGCTTTGGTAAGCCTTTTTACTTCAAAATCATCAGATACACCAACCCAAATTCTGGTCTCAAAGTGATTTTTCACTTGTTCATCATTGTAGACTAGTTGAGCAATTGTGGTCTTCCCAAGACCACCGATTCCAATTATTGGATAAACCAGTAATTCTGGGTTGCTAATATTGTCCATCAATACTTTTACTATCTTTTCTTTGTCCTCATCTCTCCCATAAACATGGGATTCAGTTAGAATGGAGCTAGTCTCTCGTTCACTAGTCTCAACAGTCCATTCCATTGCATTTCCCCGAGGGTTCAAATGAAATTTGGATCTCTCATCAGCAATATCATCAAATCTCTCTCTAATATCTTTTATTCTGTGTCCAATCTTGAGACGAAACATAAGTTTTTCCAAATTGAACCAAGATAAGAAAGAGTTGCTTACCAGGCTGGTGCAATTGCTCATCTGGGATTCTTCTAATTGAAGTGCTTTGGCAGCACACTCATCTAAGATGTCGTCTGCATCATAAGCTGCATCCTTGAGTTTCTTTAGCCAACCTTTGATAGCCTTATCCTTGAATTGCTTCATCTCAGCATCTTCCAATACATCTCTAATTGTGTCTAAGGTGTCAGAAAGCCTTCTCATCTCTCGATCGACTCCCCATACCAAACCAAACTCTTGCTGAAGTAGGGAGTCAATGTTCTGAAGAACAACTCGAAGAACTGCATCAACCATCTTGTTTGCAGCTTAATTGTCTACTTGATCAAAGTTGCTTAAATCTTTGAATTGAAAAGAAATTCTGAATCTCTCTAAAGGTACAAAGGAATGATCTTCAAAAGCGTAAATTAAAGAGCCTCCCTCTGTATTTCCTCTTTCCTTGTGTTAACAACTAGAGTCATAAATTCATAATGGGTAAAGTAAGGAGCTTGACTATACTGCTGCTAGTCTTTTTTATTTTGGTAAGGACTGTTGCTAGTCATGTGGCTAGAAATGTTTGCAAAAGTCCGTAAAAGCTACGAAAGAAAATATCTTCAATTATTGAGACAGAAGTCTGAACTCATCCCTTCCTATCGACCAAACAGAAACTTCATGCCCCTTTCCTCTTGGACTATGAAGCGTTGGCCGACATGGTTTGGCCCAGTTTGTATAACGCATATGAGCTCTGACGTCTTCCCACCACCACCCATTGGTAAGGTAGGCCCCACATATGGGGCGTCAAATTATATATATATATATATATATATATAAAATTATGTAAGAATAAAAATATATTTTTGAAGAATACTATGATTTTTTTTTTTTAATGAAAAATATATTAAAAAGATGAAAGAAAACAAATACAACAAGCAAAGCCAAATTGGCCATACTAGGGTGAAAACCCTACCAAGCCCAGTAGAGATGGGCCTGAAGCCCCCTAAGAGAAGGGACAAACCCAAAAAAGAGGGGGGAGGGGGAAGGGGGGAGGGGGGAGGGGAAACAAGCCAAAGGAGGGAACGAAACAAAAAAAGGTGGGGAGGGGAAAAAACAAGTAAAGAAGGGAGGGAGGGATACAAAAAAATTGGGGAGGGGTGGAAGAAACAATAAAAAGGAAAATGATACAAGAAAATGGGGGAGGAGGAATAGAAGAGAGGTAGGTCCCAAGAATATGCCAAATCTAAGAGGGTGGAATAAAGAAAGGTCCTATGAAGAAGCCAAGAACCAATTTCTATTTGTATCTAGGCAAACAACAAAATTATGAAGAATTTTATTCCTCACATTAAAAGAAATAGCATCCCTAATCTACTCCAGTGAACGAGAATTGGTAGTCCATCTTCTTTTATTCCTTTCCCACCAAATATGAGATAATGTTGCACTGACTTGCCAAGATGACCAGAAAGGGTTTTACAATTAAAAACATTTCAAATTCATTTTCATCCTTTTTCAAATGGAAGAATAATTCTAGGACTCGACCAAAGCTTGCGAAGACTACTTCCCCAAACCGACTTAGAGAAAGGATAATAAAAAAACAAGTGCTCAAGACTTTCAAACAAATTCCAACATAGGCAACAATTAGAGACATAAATATTTCTATGCATAAGAAATTCGTGAATACCATGATTATAATAGTTGGAATCAAAAATATTATTTTAATTTATGCGGGTAATTACTGAAGCCAAACATTTATTTCTACTACTAAAACATTTTTATTAAATAGTTCAAATTAGAGGCATTTGTTTGTTTACCATTGCGGAAGGTTATTTTTATTAAAAATTATTACTATTATCGAGTATTGACGGGTATTTTACCGCCATGAAATGTAAGAATTTTATGTGAGAAGGTTTTCTAAAAGGCAAAGTGTAATACCCTACTTCTTAAACCCGGTCTGATTACAAGGTTGACCCGGTTTAACTATGCATGATCCGAACCGGAGAGAGTTAGAGCGGGCTCCTTATGGACTATGATGGCAAGGGTGACCTTAAACACCGGCTGGCCTAACAAGTCCGAGCCAGTGCCAGAAGAGACAGGAGTACCCAAGCCGTGTACATGCACCTACCATAAGGCCATGTACGGATAGAGCAGGTATTGTAGACGTATATTAAGGTATATACGTATACTACATCGTATGCCAGGGGTGGGGTTCGCGCCGAGGCCCGAACTCTGTCAAAATCCCATGTTTTGGCCCTCAGGTGGGAGGACAGGTGGGCGCACCCACCCACCTGAGTAACCCATCCATGTGAACTATTGAGTAACCCATCCATGTGAACTATTTAGTTATTTAAGAAGTATATATATATATATATAGCATTTATGATTTTTCTTTCTTTTCAGTTATGACACTCGTACGTTGGTGAGGATAGTAAAGAGGAGAGAGAAAATAAAGGGAAGAAGAAAGGAAGAGAAGGAAGAGGAAGAAGAGAAGGATTTCAGCGGCGCCGAAGCTTGATCTTTCCATTCCAGCGCCGGAAGAGTGATCTTCAACTCTAGATCTACATTTAGAGGTAAGCAAAGTTGGCTTCCTTAAACATTCACCATACCCAAGCATAAACCCTTGATTCAAGTAGGATTTCTTGACATCTTGTAAATCCCCTTTGAAATGATGAATCTAAGGTTTAATAGATGATTTATGTGTTGATCTTGAAGGATTTGAAGAGGTATTGACAAGGTTGGAGAAGCATTGTGGGTTTGAAGTGATTTTGAGGGTTTGAAAGTGTTCTTGAGCAAAGAAGGTAAGATGGTTTCCCATAACTTGAATCTAACCTAGATCTAGGTTAGAACCATCCTATAAGACATTGAAAGTGTGAAGAATGGGTTGGGAAAAGCCCCATTTGAATCCCCAAAGAATGGAGGAAGTTGGGAAGAAACAGCAGTTTTCCCGCCAAGACCTATGGGTAGGACCGGTGGGCCATCTGGCCCCCCTGTGGGCACCTGAGAGGGCAGGGCCTTTGGGCACAACCGGCGGGCCAGACCGGTGGGCCAATTGGCGGACCAACCTGCCCGTCGGTCCAGACCGGTGGGCCAAACAGGTGGGCTGTTTGACCCACCTGAGAGGCCCACCTGAGAGGCCCCGAATGTGATTCTTACGTCTGATTGGACCCAAATCGGACGTGCGACCTTCTTTTAATGTTCTAAACATGATTTTTTCATCGGATCTCGTTAATTTTGATTCCAAAATGGTGAAGTACTAACCCCGCTCAATCATGTTAGGTTCACCAAATCCTACGCTTCTCGCACCGGATCTCACCCGTACCGAACGGGAATCCTTGTACACTACAAGTAAGTGGGGAGAGGATGTTTGGCCTTGTTTCAAGGCATTGTTTGGCATTCATTTAAATGTATCTAGTCTAGTCATGCCATCATGAATATGCTATGTAGATTAGTCATCCTCACATTGTTATGCATGTGTGTTATGTTACTTTCTAAATGCCAAGTGATGAGATGCTTATGTGATGAATGTTGACATCCTGGTGCATAATGCATTGATAGACTAGATGCCATAGTCGGCTTGGAAATGAGTGCATTGGTGGTCCGTGGTATGGGATGCGGAGGCACTATACAATTGTACTATTGTCATATAGGAGCATGCGGTTTAGGATTTCACCTTCCCG
>NW_024868812.1:0-2097 GCF_013358625.1 Macadamia integrifolia | reverse complement strand
AGCCGAGCTGTGTACTCTGATTATTTTTATGGTTTCCTTTATGTACTTGATATGTGAATTGTATTTTTATTGTGTAAATATCATGTCTTCGGGCCCACATGTATATAACTATTGTATCACAATTCGGGTATCAAGTATTATGGGATTATTCACAGGTAAAACTTAGTCTTCCGCTGATCTGATGAGCTTATATTAGTTGTGTGTATGCTGTGGTGGAATATAGTATAAGATGATCCAGGTAGGTTTGGGTTAACCGGTGTTAACCCGGTCACTGGCCTGGTTCAGTGTGAACGGGGTGTGACAAACGGTGGTATCAGAGCGTGATGCTCTGCTCTGCTCCACTCACAGCATACCATTAGAATCCCGTAGACTCTATAATAGGGAAATGGGATTGGGTTAATGTAAAAGCTTAAAGAGTAAAAGCCAAAGGAAGAAGTATTAAAAAGGGTTGCATTTAGGTGTTGCATTCATGGCATGCGTGAGAGTAGATAAAAAGGTAATTAAGTTGGTGTTATAACCTATCACATACTAGTTTGACGAAATTTCGACAGCATAACGGCATAAAATGGGATTTCCAAAAATTTTACACACAAACACCTGATAAACAATATATTCATATTCAACAAAGATCAAAAATAGCAATATACACCACAACTAAACTACAGAAGTAATCAACATATGAATTCACCACAAAGAAACCACTATCAAAATATATTATTCCACAAATGATTCCAGTTACAGTACAAATACAAGGAATGAGAAAAGAAATGAAATATACAACAAGGTCCACAAAAAAGGGAAAATAGATAAAAAGTTGGTGTTGGCGAGCTAAGCCCTCACTGATCGTCGTCGTCGTCATCAATGATCACCACGTTCGTCGGAGGCCTAGAGTTGATGTTGAGGTGGTGGTCGTAGTAGTCGAACCTTGCGTTCACTAGCCGTACTGCCCTCCGTAGTCGGCCAAAATCCGCTGACATGGCGTTGGCCGTGGTGCTCAAGTCCTGGCCCAGTTGGAGAAAGGAGTTCTCCAAAGTAGCTTGCGTCTCCAGGATGCGTTCCTCCCTGGAGGCACTCTCGTCTAGCCTTCTCAATAACTGAACCTGGCCATCCTACAGGGCCCGCATGGTGGACATCATGCCCTCAAAATCGTACGCACCACCCTCAGGTGGTGGGGCTCTCTGCTGTGCGGCTACAGCTTTAGAGAGACTAGGATCGGGACCTCTCGACTCTTGAGGCATGTCACCACCCACCAGATCATCCTCCTCGTCCTGAGGAATGTAGTCCTCATCCTCCCCGCTGGAATCCTCCTCCATGTGGACATCCTCCATAGGGGCAGCCCTCCTACCCCTACCTCTTTGAGCTCCTGCTCTAGGAGGTGTATCCATAAGGGCATGGAGACCCATCCTCAGGAGGTTACCCCGGTCGAACCTATCCGTCGAAGTCTTCCCCTCCTCGCCGCTCAGGTCCACCCCGAAGAACTCGAAGATCCTAGTGAGGATCCTGCCATAGGGGAATCCTCCATCCTCAGGGTGGGAAGTGTGGTGCTCCATCGTCTTGAGAATGATGTAGGGAAGGCACAAGTGCTCGACACCTCCCTCTACGGCCGTGTAAATGCAAAACATGATGAAGGCCGCCATTAAACCCACCTGGTTCCGGTGACCTCCTCTGGGAAGCAGGTTGAACTGGACCAAACGGGCAAATAAGCGAACCTCAGGGTAGAAGGATGTCTCGGACTCCGGACGAGTACTGTTGCCGCAGATGGTCTCGTAGATGAAGTCCGGCGTCTCCAAGCTCATGAATGGTCCCAGAGGCTTACTCCTGGGAGGACTGTAGTATCGGTGCCCAGCTGCCGATATGCCCAAGATGCTGGCTAAGGTATCCATAGTCAGCTAAATGTCTACACCCTTCACCAAGCTGACTATGGTGTACTCCCCGTACGGATAAGAAACCTCCAAGTTGCAGTAGAACCGGCGGAAAAAATAGAATCTTCTGTTTGGTGCACTTATGGTCCGTTTCTGTTTTTTTGGAACAAAAAATGAAAAAAAAAACTGAAAAAACGAGATTGGACGGAACTCCAAAATGGAGTTCCGTCTTCCC
>NW_024868811.1:11084-58983 GCF_013358625.1 Macadamia integrifolia | reverse complement strand
TTCTCCCACCAAGGGCTATTCCTTTGGTTTGCAAGTGCCCATATCTATGCTTGATTAGATCCGGGTCGTTCTTTCTTATGATTGCTTGATTGAATCTGCACCCACGGCATCTGAAGATTTTGGAACACATCTATTACTTAGGCTATCACACCCCGTTCACACTGAATCGGGCCAGTGACCGAGTTAACACCGGTTAACCCAAACCTGCCAGAATCATCAGATACTGTATTCCACCACAGCATACACACAACTAATATAAACTCATCAGATCAGCGGAAGACTAAGTTTTACCTGTGAATAATCCCATAATACTTGATACCCGAATTGTGATACAATAATTATATACATGTGGTGGGCCTGAAGGCATGATATTTACACAAAAAGAATAAAATTCAAATATCAAGTACATAAGGAAATCCACCAAAACAATCAGAGTACACAGCTCAGCTCGGTATCAAGGCTGGAGCTCAGCTCGGCATCAAGGGTTGAGCCCGGCTCGGCATCACGTAGTAGAGCTCAGCTCGGCCTCAGAAGTGGAGCTCAGCACGGCCTCAAAGGTGGAGCTCAGCTCGGCCTCAGAACTGCTGTCCCACAGCACAGCTCTCACACGAGCAGTCAGTGCCGTGCTCTAACTCCTCAGGGGTCCACCAGTCCTCTTCAGGAAACTCGACTGTGGGACCCACCCCATGCTCCTCAGATGTATGACCTCCAAAATCATCTAAAAAAGGGGGTACCCGTGGGATGAGCTCACTAGCTCAGTAAGTGGTAAGATGGACCACACAGCAGTCCACACATCAAAACACAATCATATGCACTACATGCCATGCTATACATTTTAAATCACATCCACCTAAACAACATTACTAAGTCTTTGATTTAGTGCTACTACAGCCACAATGCGCGTATACTCCGGGTACGAGCCGCGAACTCCATCCCACGATACGCCCATAGGCTGTCGGAGAAGGCCTACCGTGAGTACTCAGAAAAGTAAAGACAATGCCATCCATCAGCTCTCAACAGAAAAGTAAATAACTGAAATTAAAGGTGCTGACTCCAGTAATTTAAAAGCAGTACGATTGGCCCTCTTGAATGTACCACCGGGGTTATCGACTATCCTATTGACCCGTCGGGCGTTATGTCTAACCGCCACAGTGACCCGACAACCGCGACCACTGCTTCCTCCCAAATGGTAACCCAACACCTTAACCCCTGTTGGGAAGGGTCGTAGCACGGGACGGTGAAAATCCTAATACCGCATGCTCCTATATGACAATAGTACGATTGCATAGTGCCACCGCGTCCCATACCATGGGCCACCAATGCACTTGTTTCTAAGCCAACTACAGTATCTAGTCTATCAATGCATCATGCACAATGATGTCCACATTCAACATATAAACATCTCATTCGATTGGCATTTGGAAAGTAAACATAGCACACATGCATATCAATGTGAGGATGACTAATCTACATAGCATATTCATGATGGCATGACTAGACTAGATATAATTAAATGAATGCCAAACAATGCCTTGAAACAAGGCCAAATTTCCTCTCCCCACTTACCTGTAGTGTACAAGGATTCCCGTTCGGTACGGGTGAGATCCGGTGCGAATTGGGTAGGATTTGGTGAACCTAACATAATTGAGCGGGGTTAGTACTTCACCATTTTGGAATAAAAATTAACGAGATCCGATGACAAAATCATGTTTCGAACGTTAAAAGAAGGTCGCACGTCCGATTTGGGTCTAATCGGAAGTAAGAATCACATTCGAGGCCACACAGGTGGGTTAGACAGGTGGGCTGTCTGGCCCACCAGTCCTACCTGCTGGTTGGGCCCGCCGGTTGTACCTACTGGTTGGGCCCGCTGGTTATGCGCGAAGGCTCTACCCTCTCAGGTGGGTGCTCACAGGCGGACTGGATGGCCCACTGGTCCTACCCACCTGTCTTGGCGGTAAAACTGCTGTTTCTTCCCAACTTCCTCCATTCTTTGGGGATTCAAATGGGGGCTTTTCCCAACCCATTCTTCACACTTTCAAGTCTTATAGGATGACTCTAACCTAGATCTAGGTTAAATTCAAGTGATGGGAAACCATCTTACCTTCTTTGCTCAAGAACAACTTCAAACCCTCCAAATCACTTCAAACCCACAATGCTTCTTCCACCTTGTCAATATCTCTTCAAATCCTTTAAGATCAACACATAAATCATCTATTAAACCTTAGATTCATCATTTCAAAGGGGATTTACAAGATCTCAAGAAACCCTACTCGAATCAAGGGTTTAAGCTTGGGTATGGTGAATGTTTAAGGAACCCGACTTTGCTTACCTCCAAATGTAGATCTAGAGTTGAAGATCACTCTTCTGGCGCCGGAATGGGAAGATCAAGCTTCGGCGCCGCTGTAATCCTCCTCTTCTTCCTCTTCCTTCTCTTCCCTTCTTCTTCCCTTTCTTTTCTCTCTCCTCTTTACTATCCTCACCAACGTACGGGTGTCATAAATGAAAAGAAAAGAAACCATAAAGCTATATATATACTTCCTAAATAACTGAATAGTGCACATGGATGGGTCACTCAGGTGGGTGGGTGCACCCCCCTGTCCGCCCACCTGAGGGCCAAAACTTGGGGTTTTGACAGAGTTCGGGCCTGGCGCGAACCCCACCCTAGCGTACGATGTAGTATACGTATATACCTTAAAATACGGCTATAATACCTGCTTTATCCGTACATGGCCTTATGGTAGGTGCATGTACACGGCTTGGGCACTCCCGTCTCTTCTGGTACGGGCTCGGACTTGTCGGGCCAGCCGGTGTTTAAGGTCACCCTTGCCATCATAGCCCATAAGGAACCCGCTCTAACTCCCTCTGGTTCGGTGCCTGCATGGTTAAATCGGTTCAACCGCGAAATCAGACCGGGTTTAAGAAGTAGGGTATTACATGAACAATGTTACCCGTAGTGTGTAGAATAAATACTCTTGTGTAACCATGCAAGTGAATGTGATGAACGGTCGGACCTTGCACTTGAAGCTTCCAAATGAAAAATGGCTTGAATGTTTGGAGCTTCTACTTTCTCTTCTCACTTTTTAGCTTACAGCTATGCTCTCAATCACTCTTTCTTTTGCAATAAAATGTTTGCTTTTGTATGTATGAATGTATTAAATGGCTGTGTAGAGAGCCTAAGAGTGGGTATTTATAGCCAAGAGAGTGAGTGAAGAGGGATTTAAGAAATCCTCTAATGGATCTATTTTCTCTGATCCGGATTCCCATCCGGATCTGGATCCACAATCCGGATTCAAACTAGCCGTTTATAGCTGTTAGAAGATTAAAGTTCTACCCTGATACGGATCTCCAGATTGGACAGTTTGCAATCCAGATTAATCGGGAGCTCTGGATCCCTCTCTGTGTCAATTTCTGACAGACAGTGCAATCCGGATTGAGACTCCTGGTCCGGATTACACTGAAAGTGAATCTGGATTGGGTTTCAAGGCTATTTTGACTATGTTTCTTGGTCTACCTTTTTCCAACCTTCTGGGAACCCTTTGGGGGGAATTTTGGTCATTTGACTAAGGCATTCTAAATGCATTTTACAATATGTATGCAAGTGTGTGCGTGTTTACAATTGTATGTTCTACTATTCTTCTTATCTTCTTTCTTTTCTTCATACTTGGGACTTTTCCAATGCATCGATCGATCTTCACTCTTGAGACATCTCCAACGCATTGATTGCTTTGATCTTGGTTTTATTAATGTTCTACTTTAGTGTTCTTTGTCTCACGATTCGATCAATATGCTGTCAAGAAGGTTAGTAGCTGCACTCTTTGTTTGTTATCACCAAAACATGAGTGTGGAGGAGGGATTTCCCCAACAATCTGCCCCTTTTTGGTGATGACAAATAATGCAGTATGATGCGCATATACATTCAATAAAAATAAGATAAGCCACCATATTATTTCACCTACATATGCATCAATACTAAATATCATCCCTTTCCCCCATATGCAATCCATATGCATTCTCTCCCCCTTTGGCCATCAACAAAGAGTGGGAAGAATCAGCTTTAATAAGCTCCCCCCTTGAGTTGAGCTCCCCCTTAATTGGATAACTCCCCCTTGATATGTGCTAAATTAGAGACATAGATGCATCAAAAGAAAGTTTGTCAAATAGCATAGTTAATAAACATCAAACCATCCATCATACTGTATCAGACTATTAAAATCATTTAAAAACAAACACATGTCTGGGAAGTAACTTAAAAAGTAAAATAGAGATCAAGTATGAGGAGGTGGAATCGCTAGGTGCTTTGCCATGTGCTTCAGGTAAGATCGAAGATCATCAATCTTGTCATGAGTACTCTTGAGCTGTTGATTAACGTTCATCATGAATGATGAGAAGTCTTGCCCAAGGTGCATCATGTGAGTGTTCCAATCTGTAGAAGATCCACCTGAGTTTGCTAGAGTAGTCTCCATTCGGGCAATAGGTTCATGATGCTCTTCATTGTGCTCCTCATATTCTTGATTATTCTCCTCATCATGTTCATTATGCTCTTCATCATGTTCATTATGCTCTTCATCATCATCTTTATTTAATGCTTCTATTTCCTCTTTAGTAATTTTGAAGGTGTTGGCATGGATTGGACTAAGATTTTCAACAATTGCATCACTAGAAGGAGGGATATTGAAGTGATGAAAAACAGTGCCAAGAAGACGACCATAGGGAAGTCGTATGTTTTTATAGGGAATGATGGTAATCATATGACGCATGAGCAGATAAGGTAGATTTGTTTCATAACCATTGAGAATATAATAAATGACATATGCTGAAGTAGAAAGAACATCTTCCCTATAACCTCCCTTAGGAATGATGCAATCACCTATGAGCCAGTTTATAGCTTGAGCAATGGGCACAAGGTCTTTGGTTTGAGGTTTTAATATAGTGGTGTATATACTTGGTCCAAAAATGGTTTAATAAATTTGAGCATTTGTCAACGGCGCTATGAGAGGAAAGAAGTGGTCTTTTGGTTTCCAATATCGACAAGGACCACGATTACTAATTGTAGACACCCAATTTTGTCACCCTCCCCTGGCTATGATGACATACGGATCTTGGATGCGATCTTTTCCCTCTAATCAACAGAGATGATAACTAACTGAGTAACTATTCCCAGAAGCATTCCCCACCTACCTGAAAACCCTGAAATCCCGCATGAGAGAAAAGAGAGTCCAATTTTGACATTTTTATACGGAGGAATCTGTTCAGGATGATCACATAGATGCATAGTACTCCGAATTATGATTCCAACGATATATGGCACATAAAAATTAGACCATCAGATCTCCAACAATCATCCCCAAAAAATCACATTTTTCATATACATGCTGTGCGTGCTGGCCAACTTGCTAGAAACCCTAAAATTCCCCACCTACCCAAATACACCAAAATTCTCCACCTACCAGAAAACCCCACATGGGAGAAAAGAGGGTCCAAATTTAAATTTTTAAATGTGAATAAATCCGGTCATGATGACTGTATGGATGAATAGTACTAGGAAATACAATTCTAACGATATATGGTATATCAAAATCAGACCGTTGGATCTCCTGTAATGGATATTACAGTCTAGCCAGCATGCATGCCGTGCGTGCCCCCGTTGCACACCCATGCATTGTGGCTTGCACACCCATGCGCTACGGCCTGCACACCCATACGCTGAGGCTTGCACACCCATGCACTGCTGCCTGCACACTCGTGTTTTGTGGCCTGCACACTGTGCACGTCCCTACTACACACCGTGCACCACGGTCTGTACACCCATGCGCTACAGCCTGCACACCCATACGTTGTTGCCGGCACACCCATACATGTTGCTTGCCAATCCTATGCACCCATGCCTATTATGCCCTATGCACCCCTTTCCGGCCTTGTGTGCCGCTGTCAATGGCCGAAATTTGAGTTCCACTGGCATAATGGGTGAAGAGATTTTCTCTTCACTCGCTTATACTTTTTACGCTACCCTGCTAGTGTACCCTACACCACAACTTCCCATTGGCCCAGAAAAAGAATCTTTTTACCCTATTGGCCCAAAAAAATTACCTTTTCCCCCATTGGCTTAAGAGATTCTCTCTCCTCTCATTAGTCCAAAAAACCACTTTTTGCACCCAATTGGTTCGGTAATCCTATCATGGTTTTAAGTATCTCCGATACCGATACGATACCCTCTGATACGTATCTTAAATTTAACTGACCGATACGATACATGAAATTTTTAAAATCCTTTCGTATCGATATATATCCTACAATACATACCAGTATGCATCAATACACCACCAATATACATCGATACGATACGATATGCCTCGATACGACTATGAAAATTATAAAATTGAGGTAAAATATATGTTTCTGTATGTATTGGTACGTATCGATGAGTATCGGTATGTATCGATCGGTACGTATCGGTATATATTGGCACGTATCGGTGAGTATCGATATATATCGATACGTATCGGTGAGTATCGATACGTATCAGTGAGTATCGATATATATATATATATCGGTACGTATCGGTGAGTATCGATATGTATCGGTGAGTATTGGTCATATAATGGCCAAGATGGGTAATTTTTCAGAAAATACACGATTTTTTGAAGGGTTTTTGTTCCAAAGTTGCTGTAAGTCATATTTCTCTCTAACCAAAGTGGAAATCAAGGTTGAGAACAAGGATTTTACATTTATGGGACAACCACAGACCTTGAATTCTTAGTACGATACCCTCAATTTAGTGTTTATGCATAATACATGTTATCAATAGCTTTTTTTTAACAAATTCTTTATGCAAAAGTGTTTAAAAAAATGTTTCCTATCCATTTATGTGTGTATCTTTAACGTATCTTAGTGTATCTCCGATACGATACGATACTCTCCGATACGTATCTTAATTTTGGCCGACCGATACGGTGATCGATACCGATACTTTAATCCTTGAATCCTATAAATACCCCCTCCTTTGAATTTTACACACCAAGGAGATATGCATAGGTGGCCCCGTCTCAATCCCAGGTATCTACTGTGTGAAGATCTTTGAGGAAGTCCACCAGGCGGATATCTACTCTCCCTCGGAGGTCACTGAATAGGCACTAACCCACATTGAATAGTAAGAAGGAATGTGCCACCTAAGACATGTTCCCTAGATTCTCCCCCAGCCCAACTTTCCACCATCGGGCACTAATCTCCCCTAAGCGTATGCACGTCTGGCCGGCTTTAATGGTGATATTGGTCAGATCTACAAACTCCCTGGCAGTCCAAAATCCTGCAGGTAGAGTCATGGTTCTACCCCTAAATGGAATGCCTATCAAGGCATAAAAGCACATAGGCATAATGGTGATCTAGCCAACAGGAAGGTGGAAAGTGTGAGTACTCATCCACCACCTCTCCATCAGGGCCCCCACTAATGCCGGATTAAACTTCTGGGTCTCTATAAGGGCCAGTCGGCACAGATAGGTATCATCAACCATCTCCTTCACCCTACGAGTGAGCATCCTATGCCAAGACCGAACCATGTTTGGGTGGCTATAAGAGGACAAGGTAGGCAGTTCCTTCCCCTTATGCTAATGGAAATAATAAATAAATAATAAAAGAAAAGAAGCAGTAAAAAGTAAAAACAATACAAAACAAGAATAAAAGATGATCAAAATAAAGAATGAAATGTAAAGACTTACCCAGGAACCCCATATGGAGTTACAGATGTGATTCCAACTGTTATGAAGGGTTTTTCTGGAATACCAATCGGTTCGGCCCTCATCCCTATGGGAAAGACTGCTGCAACTCTCGAGCTGAACCTCTCCCAGAGTCTTCCTCTTCCTCCTTTCAGCCATATTTTCAAAAATTACAAAAAGCCCCTGAAACTTTCAAAAATTGTAAGAAGCCCCAGAAAGTTTCCCAATTTGTATAAAATCCCACGAGAATGACAAATTTTCCAAATAGCTCCTCCCTCAAGAACAAGATGAATATCTTCAAGAACTCTAAGAGAAAAATGAAGAACACCAAGAACAAGAGGAAAAACTTCAAGAAAAACCAGAGAGCTCTAGGAACTCACTCCACTCAGAAAATTTAGAATGAAGAATGAATAGGAGAGGGGACCCATTTTATACAAAAAAAATAATTAAGATTCCAGATCAAGTATCAAGAATCAAAAGGTTCCAAATAAACAACAAGAATCAAATTTGAAACCAAAAATCAAGAATCAAGGAAAAACCAAGAGAAGAAATAATTTACCCGGCCCCAGGAGGCCCAATCTCATTGACCCGTCCCCAGGTGGCCCAATCTCATTGACTCCGCCCCAAGTGGCCTAATTGTATTTACCCGACCCTAGGAGGCCCAATCTCATTGACCCGATCCTAGGTGGCCCAATCTCATTGACTCGGCCCTAAATGGCCTAATTACATTTATTCAGGCCCAGGCGGCCCAATCTCATTGACTCACCCCCAGGCGGCCCAATCACATTTATCCAGCCCCAGGTGGCCCAATGTTGTTAACTTGGCCCCAGGAGGCCCTTTCTCTTTAAGTCGGATCCAAGTGGCCTGATCTTATAGATCAAATCCCTGAGCTGACATGTGTGAAGCCCAGGTAAGGAAAATCTAAGCGTCAAACATTTTTTTTACCTATTGCAAGATTGGAAGAGCAGTGAATTCCTCTCTTAGAACCATCGATCCTAGATAGTCTAGATTGGCTCAAAAGACCCAGCCTAGAGTCCATATTTCCCTGAACTGGCACATGCGAAACCCAGCTAAATAAGAATCAGGATCAAAGTACTAACTTTTTTTTGTAGGATTGGAAGAGTAGCGAATTCCTTTCCCCCAATTGGAAGCCCAGGTAAGTCCTAAAACTTTAGAGATATTATCTGTTGCATTTTTTTAACTCCGTCATAACTGAGCAAGATGATGGCAGTATATGTTCTTTGTGACAAAATGTGGTCGTTCTTTTCTTTGCACTTCTGCCGTTGGCATAGGCCTTGGCTAAAAAGGGGCATTCTATAGACACCCAATGTTATCATCCTCCTCTGGATATGATGAAATATGGATTTTGGACGTGACTTTCGGCTTCCCAGTGACAGAGATGTTGATAGAAACATTCCCCTACCGAAAACCCTAGAGATTCCCGCATGGGAGAGAGGAAGGTCTAATTTTAACTTTTTATATATGAAGGAATCTTGTCAAGATGACCATGTAGATAAATAGTGGTCAAAAACACGATTCTAACGATATATGATACATCAAAATCGGGCCAATGGATCTCTGGCAATCATCCCTAGAAAATCATGCCTTCCTGCACATATGCCACACACACGGACAGTCCCGCTGGAAACCTGGAAAAATCCCTCACCTGACCCAAACACCCTAAATTTCATCCCCTACCTACCCAGATAACTCTGAAACACTCCTGGGTCTAAAACCCTAGAAATCCCTATGCGGAAGGGAAGGGGTCCAATTTTGGCTTTTATAT
This sequence comes from Macadamia integrifolia, assembly GCF_013358625.1. NCBI lineage: Eukaryota > Viridiplantae > Streptophyta > Magnoliopsida > Proteales > Proteaceae > Macadamia > Macadamia integrifolia. The sequence continues at coordinate 49,488 of NW_024868811.1, read as the reverse complement.
ACAAAGGAATCCGATCAAGATGACCGTATAGATGGATAGTGCTCGAAAATACAATTCCAAAAATATATGGTAGGCCAAAATCGGATCAATGGATCTCCCGCAACCTTCCCTGGAAAATCATATTTTTTCCCTCGCATGTCACGCACACCGACTAGCCAACCAGCCAGCCCAGCCTGGCTGCACACTGTGTGTAGTCCCACCGCATGCCGTGCATGCTGTGCCTACCCACACACTGTGCACATTGCCTGCACACCCATATATTCGCGCACCCATGACATCACTTGCACCCCCTGATTAAACTTTCTCTCTCCTCCCACTTTTTTGAAAACTGTCTTTTCTAGCTAAACCTTCTCTCTCCTCCCTTTTTTCAAAAACTGTCTTTTCTGACTAAACTTTCTCTCTCCTCCCTCTTTTCCAAAAAACTACATTTTCTAGCTAAAATTTCTCTCTCCTTTCTCTTTTCTGAAAACTACCTTTTTTGGCTAAACATTCTCTCTCCTCTCGCTTTTCTGAAAACTACCTTTTTCGGCTAAACATTCTCTCTCCTCCTACTTTTCTAAAAACTACCTTTTCTGGCTAAACTTTCTCTCCTCCTACTTTTTCAAAAATCACCTTTTTCTGGCTAAGCCTTCTCTCTCCTCCCACTTTTTTGAAAATCACCTTTTTCCAAACTAAAATTTCTCTCCTCCCATTTTTTATGAAAACCCCCTTTTACCCACTGGACAAAAGCCCTCCCCACCCATTTTTACCTTCAACCCCCCCTTTACCCATTGGACAAAAATCCTATCTCTTCACTTTAAGCAAAAGCCCCCGTTTTGTCCATTGGATAAATGGATTCCCCCTCTCCTATTTGGTTGAAAAAAACTATAAATACCCCCTCCCTTAAAAAAAAACACACCAACAGACACCTGAATCCCATTTCGGAGTGAAATTTTCCTTCCCTCCCCCCTCTTGATTTTCTTCTGATCTTCGGAGCGATCTTCATCAAGATCTGAAAACTCATTTGGATCTGCGAAGTGTTTTTTGGGATCTTGAAGATCTTTAATTCAAATTCTTAGTTAGATCCAGTTTTTAACCAAAAATAGTATGTTCTTGAGCCACCTCCCTAGAGTGTTCTTGAGCATTCTTGAGCTTTCTTGAGATAGAAACACCCCACCTTTTTGAGGTTCTTCATGTCTACAAAGAGATCTTTGTTAAGATCTAAAACTCTGTTCAGATCTTCAAAGTGTTCTTCGGGACTTTACAGTTCTTCAATCCATTTTTAGGTCAGCCCTTTTCTTTTCAGAAATAGCCTTTCCTAGTTGAACCTCTGTCCTAGTGTCTCTAGAATATTTCCAAAAATGGCCATTCCCAATGGAAGCTCTGCCAAAGTGCCACCTCATCCCAAGTCCAGAAATAGCCTTTCATAGACAAACCTCTGTCCAAGTGTCCCTGGAATATTTTCAGAAATAGCCATTCCCTGCTAAAGCTCTATCGAAGTGTCACCATAGCCTAGCCCTCCCTTAACCTATCCCTAGCTAAAGCTCTGTCGAAGTGCCACCTCATCCCAAGCCTGGAAATAACCTTCCTTAGCCGAAGCTCTGTCCGAATCCAAATTTGGAAATAGCCTTCCCTAGCCGAAGCTCTGTCCGAATCCAAATCCAAAAGTGATCGTTCCTAGCTAGAACTCTGTCCGGATACCATCACAATCAGCATCTCTCAAAAAAGAAAGTTAGTGGTCAAGACCATTTTCCCTTGAGCTGGGAGAACACGAAAGACAGTCTGAGCTAATACCTATCAGGGGCCCACCCCTCTTGACCCAAAACAGGGGTCAAATTCAGGTATAATCTCTCTCCTCATTAAGCATAATGTAGATATCTAATAAGCTTTGTTTTAGTGTACATAATAGTTTGAATTCAATTAATGTATATATGTGTGATAACTTAGCCATACATGTGAAATAGTAATAATTGTGAAAAATATTCGTTCTTAAGCATCTAGTAAGAAGACCGGTTGAACCGAGTAGATTAGGTGTTTAACACCTTCCCAACTCTATAACCTGACACTTACCCCAAATCTCTAGACCAGACCAAATTTTGGGCCCTTTTCCCAAGAATCGGGCCCACCCCCAGGTCCTAGGCCCATAACCCTAGGTGGTGACTCCAAACCCCGTTTGCATGATCCCGATCCCCAAATTGGACCATCATCAAAACCCCCATCTCAAATGATGAATTTTACACTCTTACAAATGAGGCCTCCACGTATCTCCAAGAGGCGATACGGCGGTGTGGTGAAGAGAGAGAGAGAGAGAGGAGAGAGGATGGGGATGCATAGCCCATCCATCTCCGACCCCCACCCTCACAATGACGCACATCAATGTGTTTGGAATGAGAATGTAAGATTGGATTCTTACTTAGATTGATAGCACTTGTACTATCACAGAAGATAGGAGATGAGTTGAAGTGAGTTCCATAGTCCGTCAAGGTTTGCCTCATCCAAAAAATTTGTGCACAACATCATGCAGCCGCAATGTATTATGCTTCAGTGGTTGATAGGGAAATTGAGTTCTATTTCTTACTGAACCATGAGACTAGGCATGATCCTAGGAAGTGACAAGTTCCACTGGTTCTCTTGCGGTCAATGTGGTAACCCGCAAAATCGACGTCAGAGTAACTGATGATATGGAATTCATTGACCATAGGATACCTTAATCCTAAATTTGATGTACCTTTTAGATATTTAAAAATACATTTTATAGCACTCAAATGTGATTTTTTAGGATTTTCTTGGTATCGTGCACAAGCACATACAATGAACATAATATCTGGATGACTTGCAATAAGATAGAGAAGACTCCCTATCATACCCCGGTAGTGCATAGCGTTCACAGAAGGACTGTCTTCATCCTTAGACAGAGATAGTGAGCTGCTCATAGGTGTGGGAGAGGATTTTTGACTTTCTAAGGCAAATTTCTTTAGGAGATCTCTTATGTACTTCGTTTGGCTTATAAAGATTCCATTTTTGGTTTGTTTGATTTGTAAGCCTAAGAAAAAGGTTAATTCACCCATCATACTCATTTCAAATTCTTTACTCATACATTTACTAAATTCATCACACATTGCCTCATTTGCGGAACCAAAAATGATATCATCCACATATATTTGGACAATAATCATGTTTTTGTTTTTGTGTTTAACGAATAAGGTGGTGTCAACCTTTCCCATGGTGTAGCCATTATTGAGTAAGAATTTACTCAATCTTTCATACCAAGCCCTTGGAGCTTGCTTGAGGCCATATAAATCTTTCTTAAGCTTGTATACAAGATTAGGAAGTTTTGGATTTTCAAATCCGGGGGGTTATGCAACATAAACTTCTTCACTAATTACACTATCCAAGAATACACTTTTGACATCCATTTGATACAATTTGAAATTTTTATGACAAGCAAAGGCAAGCAACATTCTTATGGATTCTAGTCTTGCAACCAGAGCATATGTTTCATCAAAATCAATTCCTTCTTTCTGATTGTATCCTTTGGCTTCAAGTCTAGCTTTGTTTCGAGTGATTTCTCCTATTAATTTGTTTCAGAACACCCATTTTGCTCCAATGATTGTCTTATCCTTTGGTTTGGGAACTAAGTCCCATACACTATTTCTTTCAAATTGGTTAAGTTATTCTTGCATAACAATAATCCACTCACTATCAGCTAGTGCTTCTTTAATATTTTTAGGTCCATTAGTTGATATGAATGCATTATTGCTAGGGTGTTGAATTCTAGATCGTGTTTGTACCTCTTTGTTTAATTCACCTATAACTTGTTCGATAGGGTGATCCTCAACTATTTTGAGTTCTTTGGGTAGCTCTTTGTTTTCTTCTTCTAATGTTTCTTGTGTTGATATGTTTTAAGCTTCCTTCCTTATTTCTTGTACTTCATCCTTTTCTTCATTTGGAGATTGCTTGTGTCATGTGTTTGGTGGTGATTCATCAAATTTTAGATTCATTGATTCTTCAACCACTAGGGTTCTTTTTTTGAACGCACTATAGGCTCTACTATTTTGTGAGTAGCCAATAAAGATGTCTTCATCGGCTTTGGAGTCAAACTTTCCTAGGTGATCTTTGGTGTTTGAGATGTAACATTTACATCCAAATACTTTGAAATAGTCAACCTTCAGTGTTTTGTCAAAATAGAGTTCATATGGAGTCTTATTTAGTATTTTTCTTATCATTACTCTATTAAGGACATAGCATGCCATATTTACGGCTTCAACCCAAAAATATTTTGGAAGTGAATATTCTTGGATAATGGTTCTTCCGGTTTCTTTTATTGATCTATTCTTTCTTTCTAGAACTCCGTTTGATTGAGGAGTTCTATGAGGTGAGAACTCATGAGTTATTCCATGTCCATCATAGAGTTTACCAAATTGTGGTAGATTAGAAAAACCTCCACCATGGTCAATTCTAATATTGATGATTAGACAACCCTTTTAGTTTTGAATCCTCTTACTTAGAGTGAGAAATTCACCAAAAGCTTCATCTTTATGTCTGATGAATAGGGTCCAGGTATATCTAGAATAATCATCTATTATTAAAAGAGTTTAATGTTTTCCACCTAGACTAGGAGTTGAAATTGGCCCAAATAAATCCATGTGGAGTAGTTGAAGAGGTCTTGAAGTTGATACTACTGTTTTAGATTTATTTGTGGCTTTTACTTGTTTGCCCTTTTGACATGCATTACAAAACAATTTGTTTTCAAATTTTAGTTTTGGCATATTTCTTACTAGATTTTTGGAGGCAATTTGTCTGAGAGATTTTGTGTTGACATGGCCTAGATTTCTATGCCAAAGATGACAGTCTTCATTTTTTGACACAAGGCATATGCTACTAGTACTAGCATTATCAAACATGCAAGTATAGATGTTGTTTCTTTTAATGCCATTCAAAATAACATCATGTACCATTTTTGACTAGGCATTGATAAGCATTGAATTCTACTATATATCCATTTTTGCATAATTGACTTACACTAATCAAATTATAAGTAAGACCATCGACTAAGCATATATTGGTTATAGTAGTACCTCCAATGTTGATAGAACCCTTCCCAATAATCTTTCCTTTACCTTTGTTTCCAAATGTCACCCATCCTCCATCATGTTCTTTGAGTTTTGAGAATAGGTTGGAGTTCCCGGTTATGTGCTTAAAGCAACCGCTGTCAATATACCATTCAAGGTCCTTTTTTCTCTTCAAGCATATCTCGTTTTCTTCTTGATCGGATGTAGCCATCAAGGCTAGATATGTATGTTCATCACTGGATTCTTCATCTCTACTATCAGATGAGTCATCCTAAGTCTCTTCGGCTTTGTAGGCCTTCTTCTTCTTTCCTTCCTTTGAGAGATTTAGATAATCGGTTTTGATGTGACCCGACTTTCTACATTCATAGCAAATTACTTCATTAGACTTTTCATTAAGGTAGTTCTTACCTTTGTTATCTCTGGAGGGTTGCCTTTTGATGAGTTTTCTTCCTTTCTTTGATTTTAGGAATTTGTGGAAGTGTCTAAATAGCAGTAGTATCTATACACCTTCACTTTCCTCTTTGTCAGAATCTTGTGTTCTTTTGAGAGCTACTGCTTTCTTTCTTGTCTCTCTTGATTCTTTTTGTTCTTCCATTTCATCATCTTTGAGTTCTACTTCATGAATTTGTAACATCCCCATGAGCACATCTAAGCTCATGCTCTCTAGATCTTGAGTGTTTTGAATGGCCGTCACCATCGGTCTCCATTTCTTCTTGGGCAATGTGTGCAGTACTTTCATCACTTTCTCCTCCTTAGTGTAATCCTTATCCAAAGCTTTCAACTTGTTCACAATGTTAGTAAAGTGAGAAAACATTTTAAAGATAGATTCATTTTTATGCATTCTGAAACTTTCATATTCATGTCTGAGTCGACCAATGTTTACTTTCTTGACTTTCGATGTTCCTTCGTAAATCACGATAAGTTTTTGCCACATTTATTTGGCTGACCCACACATCAATGTTCTATTACATTCATTTTCACTTAAGGCATATTGAAGGAATGTAATAGCTTTGAAATTATTTTGAAGTTTAATTTTGTCTTCTACTGTCCACTCTCTTTTCTTTTTCTACAAGTTCTTCTCTTACTTTCTTATAGGCCTTGTATGGACCTTCTTCAAACACATCCCAAACATCTAAGTTGTGAGAACAAACAAAGTTTGTGAATCGGTTTTTCCAATAGGCAAAATCTTTACCATCAAAGTATGGAGGTCTAGATGTGCTAAGACCTTCAATTTGTTGGGGTTGGAATGCCATGGATCTTTAAATCTGTTTAGAGAGAATAAAGTTTCAGTTTTGAGCTCCCGCTCTGATACCAATTGTTAGAAACACCTAGAGGGGGTGAATAGGTTTTTCTTGACAGTGCTTGATAATTTTTTGATTTATCACAACTTAGACAAAATGTGGAATTAAAGTGCGGAATCAAGAAGACAAGGCACAAGGATTTTTATAGTAGTTCGACTTATAACCAAGTCTACGTCTACTCCTTTCAATACTCCTTGAGAGATTTCCACTATATGTTCCTTTTACCGGGCAAAAAATAAGCCTTTACAACCATCTTAGTTACTGGTCAAATGTAATCCACTCTTGAGTCCGAGCAAAAGCAACTCAATATACTCTTGAGTACCGGCAAAAGAACCAAAGGTAGAAATGTAAATGAAAAACAAATTATAAGAGTTGAACAATGTTATCCGTAATGCATAGAATAAATACTCTTGTGTAATCGTGCAAGTGAATGTGATGAACAATCGAAACTTACACTTAAAGCTTCCAAATGTAAAATGGCTTGAATGTTTGAAGCTTCTTCTTTCTCTTCTCACTTTTTAGCTTATAGCTATGCTCTCAATCACTCTTTCTTTTGCAATAAAATGCTTGCTTTTGTATACACCAATGTATTAAATGATTGTGTAAAGAGGTGCCTAAAACATTACCTAAGAGTGGGTATTTATAGCCAAGAGAGTGAGTGAAGAGGGATTTAAGAAAGCCTCTAATGGATCTATTTTCTCTGATCTGGATTCCCATCTGGATCCTGATCCACAATCCGGATTCAAACTAGCTGTTTATAGCCATTAAAAGATTGAAGTTCTGCCCTGATCCGGATCTCCAGATTGGAGATTTTTCAATCTTGATTAATCCGGAGCTCCGGATCCCATCTGGATTAAGCCAGATTGAGACTTCTGGTCCGGATTACACTGAAAGTGAATCTGGATTAGGTTTCAAGGCTGTTTTGACTGTGTTTCTTGGTCTACCTTTTTCCAACCTTTTGGGAACCCTTTAGGGGCATTTTGGTCATTTTCCTAAGGTCTTCTATGTGCTACTATTCTTCTTGTCTTCTTTCTTTTCTTAATACTTGGGATTTTTCCAATGCATTAATCAATCTTCACTCTTGAGACATCTACAATGCATTGATTGTTTTGATCTTGGTTTTATTGATGTTCTACTTTAGTGTTCTTCATCTCACGATTCGATCAATACGCTGTCAAGAAGGTTAGTAGTTGCACTCTTTGTTTATTATCACCAAAACATGAGTGTGGAGGAGGGATTTTCCCAACAAACCGTAGGTGGCGACTGCAAACCCCTTCTATATAATCACAATCCCTACATTGGACCATCATCAACCCGAGGAGGGCATACCTCTGAATCGAAATAGGTTCCCACGTATCTCTGACTAGTGATATGGCAGTGAGGGGCCTGCTAAGGCACACACACAGGAAGAAATACATCTGAAGAGAGAGTAGAGAGGGCCAAAAAACACCCAAGATCCTGATAGCCGCTACCCTCATAGTGGCGACGCCACTGGGGACTGTCATGCTTCCAAAACTAGATGATACCTTTAAATACAAGAACATTTTCCACCACATCTATTTGAAAACATGTTTGACAAACCCATGTTTGTAAATGTATTCGCTAACCGCATCATGCATCGTACTTGAAGTGAAATCATTTGGCGAGGGACTCCCCATCATGCCTGCACCCTTGGGAAGGTCATTGCATGTCATGGAGAGTACTCTGAGAGAAAATGATAGTCTCTTCCTGTACAAGAGTGTGGGGTATTATTAAACGATGATAATGTTCGTAATTGTGCCAACACCCTAGGGGAGGTCCGTGCATCTAATGAGATTTTGAGATCGGATGATGGTAACCTCACATTACATTTGTGCACCCAATCACTCATGGTTCTACCACCCCCGTGGCTTGTTGCTTAACCTCGTGTGTAATCATGAGTCATGAGCAAGGACGTCACCCCCTTGATCTCATACCTTCGGGTATATCAAAAGGATCATGTACCTTGCATATATAGATCATGTCAAGGAAGCCTTTTCGGTCCTATTGCATCCACTACATACTCGCCTTATGTAGGAAATAGATGGAGAACGCTAGGAACGCCACAAGCTAACTTGTAGAACTTGTTTGAGGCCTTGAAAAAGAATCTTTCTATAATGCATTCTAGTCATAAGGAAATTCTCTCCTAAGTGGGTTTCAGATAAAAATGTGTCCTTCCTCCTTAGGAACGATATGTGGATGATTTGGTATACATGACTCCGGGGTGATTCCCGTCAAAGTCATGTAAAATGCCAAATTATCTAAAGACCCGAGGAAACTAAGAGGAAGGTCACCTAGTGGGGTAAGATTAAGGAAAGCATGACTTCATTGACAAAGAATGTCTTATAAGAATATTCTGTGCAAGCCGTTTGTGTGTATCTCTCACCTACGACATTGAGTGGACTAGGGGCATCAGCCCCTATCCACTCCCTATCATTAAGTGGACTAACTTTGGATGAATTATTGGTTGATAAGTGAGTAAATGAATGAATAAAGGGGTGGGAATGCAAGAATCCTAAAATAAATCACTCATAGTTTAGGCACAATTCCACACATCAAGTATTCTCCGCAGTCCATTTGGACATGTCAAGGTAATCGGTTGACTCACTTAAGTCCAGCGTCACCTCCATCATCTCTTTGGGATTGTCTTTCTCCAACATGATCACAAGTCTGTCCACATGAACCTACCCAACATGAAAACACCTGAACAAGCATGGGTCCACCCAGTAAAGACATTGTGAGCTGAAATTGATGAAGTCAAGTTTGGATTAGCTCGAGTATTGCATTTGTTATGGAACCTACCTAGGATCGATCTTAGGCCGACACAACTCCCCTCCCAGAAAAGCCAAAACCAACTAAACCCACAAGTCATCAAGGGACTTCCACCAGGGATCCCCCTTAGGTTGTAATTGATGATAAAGAAGAAGAGTTTGTGGCACATGTTCAAAAGGAACCTCTAGAGATAGAGAGGGAAAGCAAAATGAGGGAACAATGAGAGAAGCTTGAGAATATGATCTGAATAGGGAAAAGACAAGAAGGTCAAGCAGCAGATTCAGATAAGATAAGTTTCTTTTCTGGGGTAGGAATCCCTGAAAAGTTCAAGTGTCAAACCGACAGATTTGACAGGTCAAGGGATCTTAGGCTCATTTGGAGGTATTCCTCAGTATCATGAGGATGTGGCAAATTGGTGATAATCAGATGAGGCAGGTATTCATGTCGACATTATCAGGATTGAAACTAAGGTGACTCACACAGTTGGAATCCACACAAACATAAATTTAGGCAGCAGTGGTGAAAGCCTTCACCAAATAGTATCCCCACAACACTGAAGTAAATGTGGAATGATGAGAGCTCGAAACCTTAAGACAGCAACCTAGGGAGGGGTTTACCACTTTCTTAATGAAGTTTAGGAACAAGGCCGCTAAGATAATAGGTCAACCTTCTGAAGCAGAACAGGTGGAAATGTTGATTAAAAAGCTATCCAAACCATATTATGATGTTCTCTACTATCGACACCTGCAAACCTTTGATGCATTGATAGCCGCTGGGACACGTGTTGAGAATAAGATCCTAAGGGATGCACAATATCAGAGAACTTCTCAAGATATGAGAAGAATGCCAGAGTTGGGTAAAGAAAGAATCCTAAAACCAATGTGATAGGTGTAGTCCAACAGTCAATGTCGTTTGTGATCCTTCACATTCACAGTCGTTTGTGATACGATTAAATGTTCCTTCCCAAAAAGTTCCTCACCCAAGAAGACAACTCACAGAATTGGGAATGCCTTTGTCCACGATATATGAAAAGTTGAAGAAACAAGGTCTTTTGGGAACTACGGCTCTGAGGGTGATCCATAATCCTCCCTTAGCTTGGTACAAGGATTATGAGTATTGCACTTATCATGCTTAGAAGGGGCACACTACTGACAGGTGCTTAGGTTTACAACATCCAGTCCAAGATTTGATAGACAACTGGACCATTGAAGTTGAGGCCAAACAGCCTCCCAATGTTATTACTAACCCACTCCCTGATCATGCAACAGTCAATGTATTGGAGGAAGAATCAATAGAAAGTGACCCCACTCAACTCATCAAGCCACGGGCTCAAAAAGGTCACTTGAATATCATGGGAGGTAGGACCAAAGTCAAGAAAACCCCTAGGAAAGAAGAGTCATCAGAAGATGAGGATCAGATACCCGCGTTCCCTCCTTCGTCACAAACCCGAGAAAAGGAACCCACCACCTCATACCATCCGCTTTCGCCATTGTCCTTCTCACCATACCACTAGAAAGCAAGAAGACCTTTATCGTCCTATCATCTGTTGTCTTTATCAGAATACCCTATCCCTTATCACTCTTATATCATTCCCATGGGTCGATAGAAAAACCATCAAACCTAAAATAAGGATGGATTGGCGGGTGCAGTTGGAAGGATATGCTTGTATTGCCAAAATCTCCAAAGATAACTTCATCAACAAAGTTGGTAATGTTCTAGGGGAAAGTCAGGAGAATGACCCTACACTATTGATTCAGGAAACCCCACCTCTAGAGGAGGATCCAAAAGAAGTTGAAGGAGACACAGATGATCTTCTAAGATTAGTAATGGCATTAGCAGCAGGCGAGCAGACCAAGGGGCATATTTCCATCAACCTCATAGGGAGCAATACCGAGGGTGATGAGTTTGGTATGGGCAAACTTCGAGCTCAGGAAAAAAAGTCATATCCTATGGAGATATTTCTATCAATATGTTCTAAATAGTTTGAACATCTAATATAGGGGAATTGGATGGCACTAAGGAGAATCCAGTGAGGAAGAGATCGGCCAGCTTATAAGTAAGCAGTTAAAAGAAGAAGAAAGCAATTGCAGAACTACTGAAGAGATAGTTGTGACCATCCTTGAAGAAGAAGAAGGCCCATTGCCACACCTACTTATCCATCAATCTATTGAGCCACTCCTAAACTGGACAAGCATTGGAGATAACTTCAAGTTTACTCATTCTACTAATTCAACCAATCTGGATACCACTGATAAAAGCATCAAGCCAGTCATCAAGTCAGTTGTCGAGTCTGTTGTTGAGTTATCTATTTATGATTGTGTGTTTATTTTTCCTCTTGAGGAAAGTCCAGAGTCTATGTACGTTAAGTCTATTACTCCTTTCATCAATGAAATTTCTAATTCCGAGTACGACTTGCCTCCTTTTTCTGATGATGATCTTAATGAATATCATAACTTAATAAAACAATACATACCAAAGAAATCCCAACCCATCCATGAGGATACTCGGGTTATTAATTTGGGAACTAACTAATGCCCCTAAGAGGTCAAAATTGGTACCACACTAGATGACCAAGAAGCTGAGCAGATGATTAATCTTCTGAAGGAGTTTGCCAAAGTCTTTGCCTAGTCTTATGAGGATATTCATGAGATAGACCCCAACATCGTGCAACATCATTTGTCGACCTACCTCAGGGAAAATCCAATTGAGCAAAAGCTCAGAATAATGCATCGAGAATGGAGTGAAAAGATCAAAGAAGAAGTTATGAAGCAGTGGAATGCAAGATTTCTTCAAGTGGTGAAGTACCCCCGATGGTTGGCCAACATAGTACCAGTTCCAAAGAAAGATGGTAGGGTCCGCATGTACGTTGATTTTTGGGATCTTAACAAAGTGAACCCTAAGGATGATTTCTCACTACCTCACATTAATGTGTTGGTTGACAACACTGCGAGGCATGCCTTGCTATCATTTATGGATGGATTCTCAGGATTCAATCAAGTAAGCATGCACCCTGATGACCATGAGAAGACATCCTTCACCACTCCATGGGGATCCTATTGTTACAAAGTGATGCCTTTGGGTTGAAGAATGCTGGAGCAACTTATCAGAGAGCAGCTACAACTATCCTACATGACATGATGCACAAAGATGTGGAAGTTTATGTGGATGACATGATAGTGAAGTCAAGGGACCGATAGGGGCATATTCCCATGCTAAGGCAATTCTTTAAAAGGATCAAGAAGTAGCAATTGAAGTTGAATCCTCAGAAGTGTGTACTTTAAGCAACAGTAGGAAAATTGATTGGATTCTTGGTGAGCGAAAGAGGCATCGAAGTCGACCCTTTCAAAATCAAGGCAATCCAAGAAATGCCTACACCTCACACTAAGAAGCAAAGACAAGGATTTTTGGGTCATATTCAATCTATCAGCAAGTTCATAGCTCAACTGACTATGATCTGTGAGCCAATCTTCAAGCTGCTAAAGAAGGGTCAGCCCACAGAATGGAATGACCAATGCCAAGAAGCTTTCAATAAGATAAAAAGATATCTTATGAACCCACCAGTATTGACACCACTGTTGGAAGGGGAACCACTTTTGTTGTATTTGTTAGTTGGGGAATATTCCATGAGCTCATTGCTAGCACAAAAGAACACAGGGAACGAGGTAGAGCATGCCATATACTACTTAGTAAGAATTTCTTGGAATACGAGACACGGTACACATCTTTGGAAAGAACTTGTGTTGCACTGATATGGGCAACAAAGAGGCTACGACACTATATGGTAGCATATCTAGTGTGGTTGATCTCAAGGATGGATCCAATCAAATGCCTCTTCGAGAAACCGACTCTAACAGGAAGGATGGCTTGATGGCTGCTATTGTTATCAGAATTTGACAACACCTATTGTTCAGAAGTCTATCAAGGGGCAAGCTAAAGCCAATCATCTGGCAACCCACCCCACAAAAGATGGAAGAGTCATAGATGATTCTTTTCCATATGAAGAAATCATGGCAATTAAAGAAGAAGATACAACTGATGAGTTGCAGCTATTTTTTGATGGAGCATCCAACCAAAAGGGGTGTGGTACGGGAATATCGCTTGTCACTCCAGACGGTCTTTATTCACCTTCGTCATTCTGCCTTGACTTCCCCTATACCAACAACATTACTGAATATGAAGCTTGTGCCTTGGGACTAGAGATAGCTCTAACCATTAGGGTAAAAAGGATCAAGGTATATGGAGATTCAGCCATTGTCATCTGTCAAATACAAGGAACATGGAAAACTAGAGATGAGAAACTAAAGCCATATCAAGAACATCTGGAAGAGGTTATTGGATGCTTTGAGAACATATCATTTGAGTACTTCTAAAGGGATAACAACCAGTTTGCCAATGCCCTTGCAACCTTGGCTTCCATGGTAGAGTGCAATCATATGGCCTGGATCCGACCATTCTTAGTGGAACAAAGAAATAAGCCATTTACCAAAATATAGTGAACTCTCTCACCGGAGATGGCTGATCTTAGGTTTCTCACATAGTGGACTTCATCGGGGAAAGGAAGTATCCAGTTGAAGCTACAAATGGGGAAAAGAAGTTCCTCAGGAGATATATTACCTAGTTCATTCTCCAAGGTTACTTATTGTACAAGAGGTCTTATAATGGGATACAATTGTTGTGTGTAGATGAAGATCAAGCTAGAAGAATCATGGACGAAATTCATCAAGGCCTTTTGTGGACCCCATATGAATGCCAAGATGCTAGCCAAGAAGATTCTCAAACTATGATATTACTGGAACACCATAGAAGCTAATTGTGTGGGTTTTGTCAAGAAATATCATAAATTTTAGATATATTCCAATAGCATACACATCCCACCAATGGAATTACACTCACTCAGATCCCCCTGACCATTCTCTACTCGAGGCATTGACTTCATAGGGAATATCAACCCCAAAGCATCCAATGGGCATGAGTTCATCCTGGTGGCTATTGATTACTTCACTAAATGAGTAGAAGCTCAATCATATACAGTCCCCACAACTGCCAAGGTGGCAAAGTTTATCCAAGAAAACATCATTTGTCGATATGGAGTACCACAGGAGCTGATATCGGATCAAGGGCAAAACTAATAAGATCTACACAAGTTTTGGTGTCAAGAGACATTGCTTTACCACCTATAGGCTACAAACCAATGGGGCAATGGAATCACCTAACAAAAACATTAAGGTCATCCTCCAGAAAATGGCTAAAATACACAAAGATTAAGCGGACAAGTTGCCACTTGCTCTATGGGCATATCAGACTTCTATACGATCTTCAACTGGGGCAAACCCCTTTTCTTTGGTGTGCAAGGTTGAGGCGATGTTGCAAGTAGAGATCCTAGTACCATCCCTAAGGGTACTTTTGGAAAGCCAGTTATAAGAAGGAGAATGGATGAAGGCCAGACATGACGAACTCAACTTTCTGGATGAAAGGAGTATGAAAGCCGTGGATAATCTAAGAAAATATCAACTAAGAATGGCAAGGGCATTCAACAAGAATGTAAAGCCACATCACATAGAAGAAGGTGAGCTCGTTCTTTGAGAACAAAAAGTCCCAATTCATGACCTAATAGAGAAATTCAGGCCAAATTAGAGCAGCCCATTCACTATCAAGAAAATTCTACCAGGCAAAGCTGTGAAACTCATGGACCTCAATGATGAAGAAATACCCAGACTGATCAATATGGATCAACTCAAGAGATATTATATCTGAAAAGGTGAACAACCCAAACTTTGCTAGACATGATTCCTCTCAAGGGATACGTAAGCAACTTGACATGTGCAAGTATGGTCTCAACGGCTTCCGAGAAGTTGAAAGGTTCCCAAATTAATAATCAAGATATCTAAAAAGATCATCAAAGCTAGTGTCCCCCAAGAATCACCACTTGGCATATATGGCCACTAGGTATTGGTCACTCACCTGTGGTCCTTTAAATTCTTATCCAGAATTCCATCCCTCAAAAGTCATCACCCAGCACTAGTAATCAAGGCCAGTTCATTCCCCACCCTTGATTAGTAACATAAAAAAAAATTGATGCAATAGTGGTAAAGGTTTGGCTGTGTCGATAACTAATGAGTGATACTTCAGAAAAAAGAAAAAATCACATCTTCCCTTTGTCTATAATGGTTATAGGAAAAGTCATGGATTCTTTGGATGAGACATTGAGAAAATGGACCTTGGATGTAAGCATTAAAGCACCTAGATTGCTGGAATCTGTGAATATGTCAATGCTCAGTAGGATTGGGTGTGTAGAATCACTTCACAGTTTACTCCGATAGATGCCCCAACATTGGGATACTGATCTCCATGTATTTCGGTTTGGGACATTTAAGATTTGCCCAACTCTCAAAGAATTCCGAGCCTGCATGCTATCTCCACCTAAAGGTAGATTGATTTACCATCTTTAAAGAAAGATTATTCAGAAGAGATCCAAAGCTTCTTCAGATGGGAGAAGTAAAAAATGAAGCAGTTCATCAAATATGGGAAGATTGACATTTTGAAGGTGGCTAGGGTTTTCACCTGGTATCTATTGTTGGGAGGAATCCATCAGCAGAGGTCACAAGATGCTTGTATGTTTTGCATGATAGCTCACTATGTTCTCTGAACTCCCGGACGTGGTGCACTACTTGCTCTAATGGAGGTGGTAAGGTAGTTGAAGGGAGGAGGTGATATAATCTCCACAGTCCTTACAGAGACACTGAAGGAATTTGATGACATAGCCACAAATTTGGAACTGAACATTATCAAGGAAGTCCTATTGTTTTCTAGTTGTGGTTACTTGAGAAACTGAAACTAGTCAAGCCGCTAAATGGACACCAACTCAAAATTTTCTACTACCAAGACAAGAGGGAGGTCCCGAAATTCAAGCTTATCATTGATTGGGAAGAGTACCTACAAGGAAGAACTGCACGGGATATTGCATGGAAATGCTCATAGTGGTCCTAAGATGGTTCCCCAATGAAGACCCCTGGATGTAGTTATGTAAGTTGATGGGTTTAACTCATACATCTTTTTACTTGCCGACTCATATCAGCAGACAGTACGGACTAAAGGCAGAAGACCCGGAGGAGTTGGTGAATTGTTATCCACCCCAAGAACTCTCCTCAAATTATAGCCCACCTATCTTATATTTGATTGTTCTCCCTACAATTCACCTGATTGTGCGACGAGGTGATTGGATTTTAGCGTTATTTTAGTTATTCTAATGAAGACTTGAGTTGTAGAATTAATCGTGCCTTAAAATTCAAACTCCTAAAACTCAAAAAATATTTTGATGCCAAAAGATAAGTTTTCATTTCAAAATAAAGAGCCAAGACTGGAAATACAAAAGGTAAACAAGAAAAAAGAAAAAAGAAAAACCTTGTTGCTTGGCCCCAAGTGGCCCAATCTCATTGCACCGGCCCCAGAAGCCCAGTTTCATTTGCATTACCCTGAGGGGTCCAGATTCATTGTATATCTAAACCAAGATCAAGATACCCGGTCCCACGGTCCAAACAGCCTAAGACCAATTGCTTAGATTGTTTCGAAAGACCTAGTCTAAGGAGACAAGAATTGCCTAGACTGGTTCAAAAGACCTAGCCTAGGGAGACAAGAATTGCCTAGACTAGTTTGAAAGACCTAGTCCAAGGAGACAAGAATTGCCTAGACTGGTTCGAAAGACCTAGCCTAGGGAGACAAGAATTTCCTAGACTGGTTCAAAAGACCTAGCCTACGGAGACAAGAATTACGTAGATTGGTTCAAAAGACCTAGCTTAGGGAGACAAGAATTGCCTAGACTATTTGAAAGACCTAGCTTAAGGAGACAAGAATTGTGTTGACTGGTTCAAAAGACCTAGACTAGGGAGACAAGAATTGCCTAGACTGGCTCAAAAGACCCAGCTTAGAGAGACAAGAAAAGGATCAAGTACTAACCTCTTTTGCAGGATAGAGTTTCTTTCTTACAGAATTTCTTTCTTATAATTGATGAATCAGGTAAGACTCTAAACTTTGAGTAGCTAGAGGATATTACCTGTTGCATTTGTACTTCTGTTACCTTTGAACAAAGTGACGGGCAGTACATGCTTTGGATGACAAAATGTGATCGTTCTTTTCTTTGCCCTTCGGCTGTGGCACAGGCCTCGGCCAAAGAGGGGCATTCTATGGACACCCAATTTTGTCATCCTCCCTGGCTATGATGACTCACGATCGTGGACACGACCTTTCACTTCCGATCAACAGAGATGACAACTGACTGAGGTAACCCAGCCCCAAAACACTCCCTACACACCCGAAAACCCTAGAAACCCTAGAAACCCTAAGCAAAAGAAAAGAAGTGTCCAATTATGACATCACTTATATGAAGGAATCCGGTCCAAAGTGATTGTATGGAAGGATAGTACTCGGAATCACGATTCCAACGATATATAGTGCTTTAAAATCAAATCGTCGGATCTCCCACGATCATCCCCGGAAGATGGAATCTATTTGGAACCATCAGATCAAAATCCTAAGAATATTCTAACCCATGGGCCCGCCCCATACCAGGCACCCCTACCCCACACCTAGCGCCCTCGCCTTGCACCCGACGCCCCTGCCCCGTGCCAAGTGCAAATTTTGGCCCAAAAATCCCACACCCCCGCTTGTGTACCCCGCACCCCTGCTAGCGTATCCTACGCCTCTACACCCCATTGGCTGAAAATTTTCCTTTTTTACCCCATTGGTCCAAGAAATCTATAAATACCCCCCCTCAACTTGAAAATACACACTTGAGAACACCCTTCTCCCTTCCCTTGGTGGTTCCCCTCTCACACTTGAGAGCTCCCCTCCCCCTTCCTTAGGAGTTCTTCCCTTACCTTGCATGGCTACATTCTCCAACCCCTCCCAAGCCTTCTGAGCCTTCTAAGCCTTCTAACCCTTCTAGGCCTATTCCTTGGCTTGGCTAAGCCCTCCTATAGCCCCTCCCTAACAGAAGCTCTGCCGGAGTGCCACCTAAACCTAAGCCCTCCTGTAGCCCCTCCCTAGAGGAAGCTCTACCAGAGTGCCACTTAAGCCTAAGCCATCCTATAGCCCCTCCCTAGCAGAAGCTCTGCCAGAGTGCCGCCTAAGCCTAAGCCTAAGCCCTCTTATAGCCCTTCCCTAGCGGAAGCCCTACCAAAGTGCCACCTGAGCTTAAACCCTCCTATAGCCCCTCCCTAGAGGAAGCCCTGGAGGAGTGCCACCCAAACCCAAATCTAGAAGGAGCCTTCCCTAGCCGATGTTCTACCGAAATCCTACTCCCAAAAGTATCCTTCCCTAGCCGAAGCTCTGCCGAAATCCAAATTCGGAAGTAGCCCTCCCTAGTCGAAACTCTGTCTAAATATTCAAAGATTACTTTAGTCAATGTCTCTCGAGAAAGGAAGTTGGATATCAAGACCATCTTCCCCTGAGCCGGGAGAATTTACGAGAAAGTCCACATATGCACTAATCAGGGGCCCACCCCTCTTGTCCCGAAACAAGGATTAAGCTCAGGTATAATCCCTCACTTGAACTAGTACAATGTAGACTCTTTATTCATCCTGCTTTAGTGTACATATGTAATTATTTCTTTTATAAGTGTATATACATATCATAATTTAGCCATGCACGCGGTATAGGGATAATTATGGAAAATGTTCATTCTCAAAGATCTAGTAGGAAGACTAGTTGAATTGGGTAGATTTGGTGCCTAACACTTTCCCAATTCTATAACCTGACATGTACCCTATTCTCTGGACTAGAGCAACTTCCGAGCCCTTTTCTTAGGAATCGGGTCCACCCATAGGTCCTAAGCCCATAACCCTAGGTGGTGACTCCAAATCCCTTTTGTATGATCCCAATCCCTACATTGGACCATCATCAACCCGAGGTGGGTGTACCTTCGAACCACTCATCAAGAGAGAGAGAGAGAGAGGAGCCCTGCAAAATAGGCCCCCACGTATCTCTGAGCGGTGATAAGGTGGTGCGAGGCCCATGGGGCACACACAGAAGAAGAAATACATTTGAAGAGAAGGAGAGAGGGCCGACAAACACTGAGATCCTAACGGCCTCTACCCTCATAGGGGTGAAATCATAAATACACACCCATGTGTTGAGGCACATAGCTATGTTACTCGACAACTTTCTTTTTTCCCATAGGCTGCATTTGGTTGCAAGGGAAATGGGAAGGGAAGTGAAGTGAAGTGAAGCGATTTTTTTCCCTTTCGAGTCGTTTGGTTGCAACAGAAGTGAAGTAAAATTAATTTACCACAGTTGTTTGGTTGGATGTAAAATTGATGTAAAATTTTGAAAAACTAATAATCCAAACAAACTCCTCAAAAGAGATGGGGGGGGGTGGGGAGAGTACTTTTCAATCCAAAATCCACCCAGATCCTCAAAATTTATATTGGTTATGTGAATCAGGTCATTCAAGGTCTGTATCAAATCAAACCAAATATCATCAAATACTATGTTCTATCACTAACCAAAATAAACCCTTTCATTCTATATATCAAATGAATGCAACATAAATAAATATTTAAAATAATATAAAAGATGATCACAAAGAAAACAGTAATGGATCACAAGTGATAATGACTGAAAGGTCCATTCCAAAAGTCTTTTAATCAAAACAAACCCAACAGGGGTGAGTAATGATCCATCTGGCTCAAACCCAAAGCCTTTTAGTCAAAACAAACCCAATTGAGTCGTGTGAGGGGAGAGAGAGATCGTTGAGAGTCATGAGCGGGGTGAGAGTCGCGAGAGTGGGAGAGTGGGAGAGTGGGAGAGATCGTGAGAGTAGGGTTTTTTTTTTTTTTCTTCCTATTTTGGTGGGGAAATAAAAAGGGAAATTTTAATGGTTAAGTGAAATTTTTTTCACATGTAAAATATATTTCCCTTGCAATCAAACATCTAAATTTATTTTTTCTAGGAAAAAAATTCCACTTTACATAAAAAATTTGCATTCCCCTTACAACCAACAAAGCCATAATGAAACCCCCCCCCCAATATTCTTTTTCATATCCTTCCATTGGTTTTATACGTGGTCTCTTCCTACACGGTAGTCATAACCCTTTTTTTTTTTTTATGAATCTTAACTCAACAGTGTGGGATATCTTAACAGGTTAAATTTGGTTATGTCCAGGGCAAACTAGTGACCATCTTATTTAAATCTTAATAGTTGACAACCCTGCTATGGGTAGACCCCATACCTCATGTTTCCAAAAGCAAAACTCTTCATTCTCATAAATGCAAAAGAGGGAGCTAAAATAGTAACTAGCTCATACCAAAACTATTCAGGAATTCAGAGACTAGTGAAGCTATGAGTTTAATGTCAAGATGCTTAAAAAATGGCAAAGGTGCTCCCTCTTCTGTTTCCGTAATTAATTTTTATTATTGGTTGTTTGATATACAGGGTTTAGAAATAGAGGTTTTAACTACGAACATCCGAATCTGATTTCTCAGGATTCAGATTAGTAGCTACCACTTTACTAGCTTCTTTAAAGCAGATTACTAGCTATTCTATCCTCTGTTCAACCTGCCTAATGCAATGTCCCACTTCCTTTGCATAAAATGTATACTTAGAATCATTCTATTGTAGATCTTCCTCATTCAATGCATGGAGAGGTGCCAAAGAACGTATTACAATCCTCCAAGTTTTTGCAGACTGTCTTACCAAATCATGACCATTAATGGCCAAAAAATTTACCAGTCAACAGTGAACTTCCTTGCTATTCAGTAGTTTATTGAGGATCTTTCTCCCTTTCCGTAGGATTTCGCATAAACATCAGGTTTTCTTCGCTAGCCAAGAGAGCTTATTTGCTGATCGGATGGTTGGAAAACTTCACTGTTTGGACCTTTGAACATTAATTTAGAGAAGGTGGGTTTTACACGCCTCTCATAGTATCTCTCTTCTCTCTCCTCATTTAATGACGGGGTCCCATAAACAAATTGACTCCAACCGAAATTCTTCTCCTCCTTTAGACTTGTATGATGCCAACATAAGGGGACAACGTGTGAATCCCTCTCCCTTCATGTTATATTGAAGTTATATAAGAATTTATGATCCAGATCACTAGCTAAGGCCCCAAAATGACCGCTTAGTGATAAAGGAGGTAGGGGTGCAGAGACACCCAGGGGGTTTGCCTAGAAGCAACTACCCTTGAAAGAGTGCGTAATAGCTCACTGATCGAGCGCTCTTGCGCTGAAGATGAATGGGGCTAAGCGATCTACCGAAGCTGTGGGATGTAAAAATGCATCGGTAGGGGAGCGTTCCGCCTTAGAGCACAGAGATAAATTATAATTAAAAATGTGTATTACTGAGGTTTGAGCTCTAGACCTGTAATAAACTAAGGCAGCATTTGGTAGTCATCCGAAAAAAATGTTTCAATCGCTTTTTTATTTCATGAGAATAAGAAAACGGAATCTATCGTGTGGTGTCGTTGGCGCGTTTAAATTGAGTTGTGATGCTACATTGAACCCAAAAACGAAAGGCTGTGGGATTGGTTATGTGATCCGAGATCACAATGGTCAAGCATGCATAGGAGTCTCTAATCCAATCCAATTCATAGATACTCTGATTAGAGAGGCATTGGCCATTCGGGAGGGACTTCTGGAGGCAATTTCTGAAGGCACTCACAAGTTGATTGTTGAGAGCGACAACCTAGGGCCCGTTTGATAACGTTTCAAGAAACGCGTTTCTGCAATTTCTGTTTCCAGAAACAACAGAAACGGAGCAAAAAGCGTTTGATAAAACTGTTCCATTTCACTTATTTTTAGAAATAGAAATAGAAGTTTTTACTTATTTATGATTCAAGAAACGACCCAGGCGAAACAAGTTCAACTTGTTTCGCCGTTTCTGGAAATGACTTGTGGCAATTCTTTCACTGGTTACCATCGACTTCTAAAAACATGACTTATCAAACACCTTCAATTCCGTTTCTGTTTCTAGAAACGGAAATTTATGTTTCTGCCGTTTCTTGAAACAGAAACGGCAGAAACGTTATCAAACGGGCCCCTAGAGATTATCTCTTGCTTACAAGATTGGTCAAAGGATAGCGGTGTCAATTCGATCAATACTGGCAGATACACCACCTAGTCTCTTTTCTAAACTAGTGTTGTTTTCTTCATTTTTCAAGGGATGCTAAGGCTATGTTTGATAATGTTCCAGAAAAAAGTTTCTGGAGTTTTTTTGTTCTGCTGCGTTTGGTAACGTTCCAAAAAAACATTTCTGCAATTTTTTCGTTTTATGGGAATGAAAAAAATGAATAAAGCATTTGGTGCATTTGTGGTGTGTTTCCTTTTTTTTTTTTAGAACAAAAAATGAAAAAGAAAAAAAGATAAAAAATAAAATTGACGAAATGACAAAAGGTAGTTCCATCTTTCCAATTTCATTAAAATAAAAAAATGACATTTGAAACAGAAATTAAAATTTCCGTCCTTGACAGAGAAACGTTACCAAACACACATCAATAGAAGCTTTTTCTACCAAAAAAAAAGGTAAAACCTTGTTTTTACCCCAAAAAAAAAAAAAAGTTGAAAAATCAATGGCTTTTTACAAAAGCATTGTCTGTTATCGTTGAAGAGGCCAGGTGAATCCTTCTCTCTCCCGCCTTCATCCATGATCGAGGAAAATTTTTCTCTTGAACCCTTCTCTCCCGCCTTCATACCTGCTTGAAGAACCGAGTCATTCTACTTTCGCTGGAACCAATTTGGTGAAACCCCACCACCCGCGAAAATCCCTGATCGATAAAGGAGTTCGGCTGCGTTTGATCCAAGCTCTCCCTCAACCCTAGTCTACACTTCCTTCGTTTGACATCGCAGTGAAGAAACCCCTGTAACCGAAGATTTTGGTTAAATCCCTCTCAACATCGGTAGTGCGAACTCGGCTGGAACCCTTTTGGTGAAATTCCTGCTCTCCATCTCTCTCGTCTCTCAAATCTTCAAGGTACCGAAATCGTCTCAGTTCTTTTGGTGAAACCCTCTCAACAATCAAATGTTTCAGAATATTTTACCCTTTCTCAACTCTAGAATGTCTGAAATTTCAATTTTTTTCGTTCAACTCCACTGCAACAGGGACACTAGCACACGTTATCAACTGAAATTGTTCTTTGTTTGATTGATTATTGCTTTTCAATTATGTTTGAATGCTCTGTGTTGATGCTCTGTGTTCCACCCCCAACTGGTATTGGTGATATGATTGTTTGTTTATTGCTTTTTGAATGCTCTGTTCGTCCTGAGTTCATAGATAACTATTAGCGGATGCACAAACCCAGGAGGACAGAAGTGATATGTGGAAGGTGGGAACTAAAGACATAGGTCATAAATATGATTTAGCTTACTGGATTTTTGAACATTTTTCTGCCCTTTGATATGGCATGAACAAACAAAAAAACTGAATTTCATCATTGACATTATATTGTTGGTTGCATTGTCTAGCATCCTTTCACATTGAGAACTAAAAAAACTTTATGGATTTGTGTGTTTGGATGTGTATTGTTTTTCCCTATGGCAGTATAGATGTTCTTATTACTGAATTGCATTATTGTATTTTTGGACTATTTATGTTTGCAATTTTCTCATTCTAAAGATGTACTTTATTCAGGTTGTAATGATGGGAGGGGTGTAAACTAGGTGAATTTAAATTTTTTTTTTATAGGAGCATTATTTTGCGTTGTATCTTTACACAATAAGATAGTATGCATCTTTGGAAAGTTGTGTTGTAGTATTAGAGGGAATTATTTGTTTGTGCTATAATGAGAGCAATGATTGCTTTCAGTCCATGGAATTAGAAGCTATTACTTGGAGTTGCTTGGGTCTTTGCAAGAGTGTTACTTGAAGCTGGCTGTTAAATTCCCAAAACAAGTTGATTATTCCTACTATGAAAGATTAGGATTTAATTGAGATACTTTGTGGAGCAACATCCACTTCAATGCATTCAACTCTCTACCATACAACATACATTACATTCGTCGAGATGTTCGGAAACAGCAGCGTCATCAGCATCTATATCACCATCCACTTCAAACGAGTACATGAAAGGATATCTGGAAGGGACAATTAAAAAGTTAGAGGAACAAATAAGTTGAAAGACGTCATCAATGCATTTAACTCTTTAGAGTTGAACAAGACTAAAGAATGATTATGTATTTAACTTGAACAAGGCATAGTATTTCTATACTTTTTTATATTTTGAAACCAGTTTCTTTATTTGGTATCTACTACTGTAATACTTTATGATAGTATTTTAGTTAGTGTCATTTATATAATTATTGATTTTCATCAAGAAACTTGTTTCTGAAACAAGTTTTACCAAACACCAACACTGTTGTTTTCCTGTTCTAAAACCGTTTCTGAAACAGGTTCACCAAACACCTTTTTTTTGTTTTAAAATGGAATTTTGATACAAAAACTGAAAGTTTTGTTTTTGACACGAAACTTCGTTTCTGGAACTAAATGACTACCAAACGCAGCCTAGAATTCTGACGTTTCAGTTTCGTTTCAAATGAACCATATTGAGGGATTTTAATAAAATCGTTCCGATAATTTCCCAAAACATTTCGATGCCTTTCATCTTCTCTGCTCTCTTCGTCATCCCAACCTGATGAAAACACAAGAGCCCTAAATGCCTTCGCTACTCTGAACCCATTTAGAAGCCTGTTGGTTGTTGATCGGCCCTCGCAACCTGCTGGTCAACGCCTGCTATTCATTTCGGGAGAGATAACCCTCTGCGCTCATCTCTTCTCAACCTTGTCTTCCACCGTCATCATTGCAATCTCTCTTTCTCGTTGACGCCACAAAGCCCTAATTGTTGCCGTTAACTGCTCATTTCGCTAGCGTTAGGGACTACAACTCTCCACAAGCATTTGCTTCGATTGAGACCCAAAGTTTCCCTCCTCTAACAGTCGATTTGAGATCCCTGTGACCTTCAAGTTCTCTCTCTACAACATCCAAGCTCTCTCTCTCTCTCTCTCTGCTACTTCAGGTATATCCTCTGTTGATTTAAGCTTCTCATATATATATATATTTTTTTACCCTTTTGTGAATGGAATATCGAGTTGTTAACATATGAATCTGAATATTAGTTTCATAAATGGTGATAAAATGGGACTGAAATGGGGTATGCTTGTGAGGAGTTGGGTTGCATTTGTTGGATTTTAAAGAGGGCTTATCACCCAATTAAACCCTACTAGATTTTCCATGTATTTGGTTGATCAAGTATTGAAACCAGATTCAATTTTCAGTCAGTATTATATTTCCATTTTGGAGTTTTTTGAATCTCATAATTTCTGTTTTCAACTTCTTCAAATCTGAGTTTTTGAACCAAATTTATGCTATGGATTTTTTGGAGTAAGGGATGGTGGTTCATGCATGTTTTCTTCTTTCTACCTTATTTTAGTGAATTAAAAAAGTATCATAGATGCCAACAGTATTGTGGTTTTCTTTGCAGAGTCTAGGAAAGGTACTCTCCTGTGTATCTTCTAAAATAAATAAATAAATAAAATTTGAAGTAAAGGTGGGGGGGGAGGGGAGAAGGTGGTGATTCACTATCTGTAAGTTGGGAAAAATTCTCTCACTTTGTTGGCTTTGTTTTATGTGCTTGAAGCTTTTACCCTCAAATGGGTTTGTTTGTTCTTGAGTTTGTGAACAGAAAGGCCAAGATAGTAGCTTTTACAATTTTTTTTACTTTCACATTGGTGATTGATTTTATAGTATGGAGTTCCCTGTTTTATTATTTCTTAAACCCTCTAGTTACTGGGTCCTCTTTCTTAATGTTTGTGGGCATTGAAGAAAATACTCAAAAAAGGAGTTTGGAGTACTCTTTTGAGAGAGATTCCTTATCCACTCTTGTTGCCCTCGAAGCACACACTTAAGTAGGAGGATCTAGCAGAACATAATCTTTTAGACAGTTCCGTAAAAACCAAAAATGCCTATGGGTTGGGGTGTTTGCATTTGATATTGTGATTGTGAATGCTTCATGAAATAATTATGCTAAATTGGTTTTATGCTGTTGAATTTTTTATTTTTTTTAAACCTTTGATGGACCTCATTTTGAATTTTATGCTCTGATATTGTGATTGTGAATGCTTCATGAGATAATCTGTACCCAGATGCTCCATGAGTTTTAATGATTGCCCTTGGGGAAATCCAGGACATGATATAAGAACAACCAAAGCAGCCTGGGGTCAAAGTGTGGAATTTCCTCACCTTGCAACCCTTCCCAAAGACAACACGTATTTCAGTCAGGTTTAGGCAGAGCAGTCAAGTATAACCATTGCTGTAAAATTCAGTGAATCCAATCCCCCCCTCCCCATTGGACTGTTTCCTTGATTTTCTAGTAAGGTTGTAGGTTACATATATGAATTAAGGATCAGAATATGATGGGTAAAATTGTTGAGACTAAATGACTTATTAGAAGAGAAGAAGTAGAGAATAAGATAGAAGTTTCAGATGTAAACAGAATGCTATAGAAGAAGGGAGATTGGATAGACCCAAATTCTTTGTAGTCTGGAACTTCTAAATGCTTCATTTTACTACTGTTGCTTTTTACCACATGAATTTCATTTAGACACTAATATTATTACATATCATTTTAGACTGATATCAACTCTTTAATATTGTCCAAACAAATGATCAATTTATGCTAGTTTTTTTATTAGTGGCATTTCTGTAAATGTTTGTTATCTACAAAAAACTTGTTTTACCAAATGCCACAGCTGTTGTTTTCCTGTTATGAAAGTGTTTCTGAAACAGGTTCACCAAACACCATTTTTCTGTTTTAAAATGGAAGTTTGACACAAAAACTGAAATTCTGTTTTTGACATGAAATATCGTTTCTGGAACAGAATGACTACCAAACACAGCCTAAGAAAAAGGGGGGGGGGAGGAGAATCACACACACACTCGCAGGCTTCACATACACTCAACTAAATTCTTTTCTTTCTATAATTTCTCAATCGGTTACATGGCATAAATAGTAAAAGAAATCCAACATGAAAGGAAACCTACTCTAATTTGGAAATTCCACTTAATTGGGAACTAAATCCTAATAGCTCTTTCTTACTTGAGCTACCAATAATAAAAGATTACATGAAAATATAAATAAATCCTAAAAGATCCTATAGTCAAAACTCATATTGGATCCGATTCATCTTTGTTTGGATACCCAGATGGGTTTGGATCGGTCCATGGGTGAGCATCTACATCAACCTGAATATGGGTCTAGAGAGAAGAGTGCACACCGCAAATGCGCAAAGTCCTACATTGATCAGAACATCATTTCCATTCTTGCTTCATTGGCTATGTTGATTAGTTGATGCAACTAAACCCTCTGAACATTTCTTTGGGTTTTCTGATTTTTCTCTTTACAGTTCCCCATTTTTTTTTCTTAAAAAACCTATTGTTCTTACTTGTCCAAACCAGCCTGAACTAGACCAGACCATTTTCGGTTCAGGGTTTTGTGCAGTTTTGAATACTGTGACAAGTTGGACAGGGGAGAGGTTGAGAGGGAAGAGGTTGGAAGTTGGAACCTATCCACTGTGCTCTTTCATCCAGACAACAATGGACAGCAGAGCTTTATTTGCAATTAGGGGGGTATCAGTATCCCCTCTGTTTCAGCTGCAGCGGTATCATGCTTGGTCATGTGGTTCGGGAGCTCGCAACATATCAGCTAGATCTTCTCTTCTTCCCCCAGACGTACAAAGTTTAGCTGAGACAGCTCGCATCTCTCTGACCCCTAAGGAGGTAACACAGCAAACAAAGGCCAGCACAAATCTCTCTTCATTCTCTCTGGGTTTTAAGATTTAATTTTAACAATGTCAACTAATTGTAGGTTGAGGAATTCGCTCCCAAAATTCGGCAAGTAATTGACTGGTATGGTTTCACATGCAATTCTCATAAATTCTTCTAGCCCAGTGAGTTGTATTTTTTATGATACAACATGGAGAATTTGCTTTGATATGTTAATGGAGTTTTTTCTGATTCATGGCATTCTTTGACTTTCAGTCCCACTTCATTTTGCTTACCTGCTTAAAATCATGTCCCTTTTAGTTCCTTGAATATGTGCAATTCCATGCCATATGTTTTGTTCTAAGAAGTAAAACTGTTTCCTGATAACTCTAATGAATCTTTTTTTTTTTTTTGGGGGGGGGGGGTGTGGAGGGAGGAGGGGAGAGAGATTGAAACGGTTTTAGTTTCTGTACAAGTACTAGTGTGATAAATTAAATGTCATTGGACACTTAACAGAAGAACCATTCATGTAATGTCACTTATAGCTTGCTTTATTTAAAGAAGGAAAGATTAAGTTGATCATCATTTAGCATAAAAAGACTGAAGTGAGTTGTGCATCAAGGTTGATATCAACAATTAATTACAGGGCTCTGCTATGAAAATGCAAGTAAGAAAGTATTAATCCTTTTACTTCCTTGGGCATGGATCTATTCAACTTAAAAAGGGTATCAAAACTGCTGAACAAGATAATGTTCACCACCCAGCCCCCAACGGAATCAGTCCTCCACTGATGAAAACCATGTTCTTACATCTTAAGTCTACCTATTTTTTCATTAATTATCCTTCCTTTGTTATTGGATACTTAACACAAGGCTCTTTTTTTTTTTTTTTTGGGTGCAGTGTGCTCCTTTCTTTTTTCTAACTTTTCTTTTGTCATCTTTGATTTGATCCATGTAGTCGACTCTGTTTAGTTGGGATAAGGTTGAGTTGTTGTTGTTTGTATCCTTTCCCTGTTTTCATTACCTCTATATGATGTCAACTTTTTCAGCTAAATGGCAAATGGGATTTGACTCATTTCAGTTCTGTCTATGGTTCAAAGAGTAAATGAGATGAAAAATACTGTTGTACTACATGTTTCTGGCAGCAAATGGAGTTTACAGTCTATAGATGGACGCAGGATAATATTATGTGTCTTGAGGGTTTTCCTTCTTTGTGCTTGCATATTGAGGTTTTAGAAATGGGAGTTTACCACACCAAAGAGTCGAGATATCTTGTAAGTTGTACCCAGCTTTTGCCATATCTTGTATAGCTCATTCTGTCAGCATGTGACTCCTAAATCTTCTGTCACGGCATCAGTAGATTTGGTATTTTCTTATTCTATATATATTTTCTATAATCAAATTAATGCCTACTATTTTCAGATGCTATTGTATTTCACCATGGATATGACCAATTTCTTCTACAATTTCCTTATCTCTGTTCATATTATTTTGTATAATTTTGTATTTGTATATGTGATAAGTATGATATCTGAATTTTAGTGGATTTTGGATTTCAATTACAAGTGAAAGTTTTTCACCGAAAATTACGTGTAAAAAATTTATTGGGTTTCTGTTAGATTTCTCTTAATCCGTGGTTGATGACTATTTCTAAGCTTATATAATAATTCTGAATCCACAGGCAGTTGTCGCCAATGCGCTTTATTTGCTGATGGACCATGGCAAAATGACATTGCCTTGCCAAAGCTTTGATGTGTCACTGGGATTGCTTTTTATATCATATCATGTTGTCATTTTTTCTTTAGTTTAGTCTTGTAGTTACCAACTCTACTTGATAAATTGGCTTTGAACAAATGCTCTTACCAACTTGCCCTCTTGTGAGCTAGTATGTTGTTGCATAATGGTTTAATAGAAGTTCCCTTTTGATGTGTTTGTTACTTGTATATCTGGCTGTGTCATGCTTCACAGAAAAAGAAAAAATGATTCAATTTGACTTTAGACCCTTAAGGCTGTCAGTTCAAAGCGAATATTAGGTTTCTACCTGAAGATATGCAACATGAACATTTTTTTTAATTGATTGTTTGTAATTTAGGCTTTATTTTTCATCTTGATCTCCCTGAATCTTATTAATGTAAATACGAACTTAAAGCCCAGCTGTTGTATTTATCCTGTAACTACAAGTTTATACAATAACTGAATAGCAAAAAACCAATAAAGATTGTCATCTTCTCCATTCTTTTATCCTTTATTATATGTAGGATCATCATAGTTTCATACTTGTCAAGGCATTGCCTAGGCACATCCTTGGGTCCAAAGATGACAGCACTTCTTGTGACCTTGTGACAACACATCTTATATTATTTCAGTTTTTTTACACTTCACAAGTTTACATTGATTTATGTTTATTGCTTTGTTTTTTATGAATATGATTATATTATATCCTTTGATTTGTTTCGTAAATGTTGGGTTTCTTATATTAGGTTATAACTAGCTTAATTATATCATATTGCATTGATATGCCTTCTATGTTGCATATAAGCGTTACTAATATAAAATAATCATTACTATATTACATATACTGCATGCCTAGCCTTGACAACTATGCATAGTTTCTCTTCTGTGATTACCATACTCCCCATAGCAATTTAGGTATACACACAAAAGTTTATTTCTTCCGTTGTCGTTGGTTTCAGTTTTTCATGATATTTGATGTTATCCTTGTTATGATGATAATTATCATTCTAATGGTTTTGGATTGGTCTTGCTTATTCATTACAGGTTTGGACAACTTCAAGCAGTTGATCTTCAAAGTATTAAGCCTGCACTTAGGGCAGGTGTTCAGTAACCACCCTTTTCATATATTATACTTGATTTCGAGTTGTAGTTGAACTGACCACATATTGATGGTGATGGTGGTGTGTCCTGTTAGACTCTGAACGTATTTTGTTTATTGAAAATGACTTGCATGTCAATGCAGGGCTGAAATGGTTGAATATTTTAAGGAAAGAGGAGATACAGAATTCATTCTTATCTTGAGCAAATGATATAGTTTTCTTGTGTGTTTCTGATTGAGAATGTAAGATCATTTCTTAGTTATCCAGGCTTAAACACATCCGATGCTCCTTTCATTTGAAACATATTGCCTCTCTGTTATGCTCTCATGAATGAAAATGTGTATGTGTGCATGTGTGCATGTTTGTGTTTTCTGCTGCAACTCTGCAAGATTGAGAGTTTTTGACCCTATGTGTGTATTTGCAAGTATTCGCGTTCACATAACTGTGTGCATGTTTCTGTTGCACATGAATCTGGCAACTCAGCAAAGATTGATGGTGTTAGAGTTTGCTTATTTGCCTTGTGAATAGTCATCGATTGTCTAGTAAGACTTATCCATAGATGTAGTTTCTTGTCCATTCAGGTCTTGCTCTTTGTTCCCGTAATTAGATATGCAGCTTTATTTCTCCTTTAACTTTCTGTATCTTGTCTACAGATACTGAAGGTGGAAATTTTCATAATGATGTGTCTGAATCATTTGAGAATAGGTAGAGATTTTCATCTTCTTTACCTTGTTTTGTATTCTCAACTTCTTGGAACTTAATTAGTGTTTTATTACTTTGATTAAATTAAATCTGACCTTACTTTACTGAAAACAGGGAGGCCATGTTAGCAGCTGTTCCAAGCTACGAGGAGCCATACATCAAAGTTCCCAGGGTTTTGAACAAGGAGTGATGTTGTTTGGTTAACTAATCATCTGTATTTGTCCCTTGTCAAGTATGTTTACCCCAATCAAAATATTTTATTTCTGGATTTTTCTTCGTCTCAATAAGATAATCTTCCCCTAGATAATTCTTTAATTGATATATTTAAAGAAGGAAAGATTAAGTTGATCATCATTTAGCATAAAAAGGCTGAAGTGAGTTGTGCAGCAAGGTTGATATCAACAATTAATGACAGGGCTCTGCTATTAAAATGCAAATAAGAAAATATTAATCCTTTTAAAACAAAATCTTCATAAGAAATCATCTATTCATCACCGAAGAAAGAAAAACTTCTACAAATTTCTTAAATTTCCAAAAGGAAGAATCTACGATAATGAAACTAAAATTCAGAAGTGCGACGGAAGAGGAAAAAAAACCAGAAGGCAATAGATCTGATCAAGGGTGTCAATCGGTCGTTTTGGATCGGTTTTGGTCTAGGAATGATGGAGACCAAATCATCCATAAGGAACCTAGGTTTTCGGTAGGTTTCGATTACGGTCTGGTTTGGTTTGTTTTATTTTGGTTTGTCAATATCGGGTTAATATTGGTTTATTATTAGGCTTGAACCATAATGAAATCTTACTTTTATAATCTAAAGGGACAAAAAATTTAACGAAAACACTTTAAATTAATGATTAAATCATGGTTCATCATTGTAAAAGAAAGATAAATAATATTGACACAGATGGATAACTAATTACTAAGAAGATTATTAATATTAAAATCACAAAATGAACCCTATCATCCAATCATTCATTTAACTATCCAACTAGTTTTGTATAGTGAACAAGGAAATCAATGGAAGCATCGTTACAATTTACAAATCAATCTCTCTATTCATAACCTCATATTCATTGATTTGTAACAATTCCCCTGGAAATAAAAATATTCTCACTGGTATTGTAAAAAATAGATTATCAATTCATCAATTTATAATCTCAAAATCATTTATCTTTTTATCGGTTTCATTTAATTTGGTTATTTGTCGGCTCGGTTTGGATCGGTTTTTAGTCTGTCCCAACATACCTTGGTCAAAACCAATCCAAGAAGGATCGGTTTGGTTTGATCCGGGTTATTTCGATTGATTTAATCGGTTCACGGTAGGTTTTGACACCACTAGATCTGATCATCTGAATATACAGAAACTCAATTCTAGACAGAGGGGAGGAATATAGCAATTCATGATAATACCTCACAATGCAAGTGACTCCAGGGAACCAAGGAACACAAGAGTCTCCCTGTTTTTAATCATACAGATGGCAAGGGAGGGCCAAATTTCGAAAGAGGAGGAGGCGGGGTTGCAGGGACGAGTGGGAGTTGGTTTGCAGGGATGGGAAGAGTGGTGGGGCAGTTTGCAACAGCAGCAGTGAAAATACTAGGTCTGTAACAACAAATAGATGAACGAATGAGATGCAAAGGGATTTGAATCTGACACGAGTTTCCCTCCCATGATGGTGGTGCGACGCGGCTTTGCAAGGAGGACGATGGGGCGGGGTTGCAAGGGAGGAGGGAATGGTAATCCTTCATTGGAAGAGGAAGAAGGAAAAGAGAGATAAGGGTAGTTTGTGCATTTAAGATTTCCCCACCCATGAAATCATCACTAAATGGTGAGTGACTAATGGACAGGGGCCAGTTGTAATAAATCTAAAATGCAAAGTTGTCAGTAAACTTGTCAATGGTTTGGGTGTCCGACAATCTAGCCATAGAACAGGGGGTGTCCAAGTAATTAACCCAAAACTTAAAATCATTTAGAGTATGGAGTCAGAAATGGTTTGGTAACTATATTAATGTAAATAATTCTAAGTAATGAGTGAAGGGATTCCCTCTTCACCCATCTTTTCACCCTATTGCGCCGTCTACAATTTAGTATCCAGCGCTTGAGGATCCAAGCTGCTGCCCAAATCAGCCATAGCACCTTCACCCCGATATCACAAGCTCGTGCCCTCACACACCACCCAACCCAACCTTCTCATCATCACTGATCTGCCTGCTGAGAAGGTGTGAAAAGTGTGGGTTGCAGGAAGAAGAAGAAGAGATGGGGAGGTTAAGCTGGGATTCTAGGAATGATGGAGGGTTTCAAATGTCTTCGGCCATGGAAGAGAAGAGAAGGTGTAAAAATGGTGGGTTGTGTTAGAGTTTATGTAATAGGGGTACTTTCGGAACTGCCTTACTATTATGTTGTCCTAAGTTGTATTTTCTCTTTTTCTCTTTTGCCCCCTAGGGAGGCATATATAATTTTCCGTGTTATGGTTTGAACCTAATATAGGTGGAAAGAGCTCATTGCTCTCCCACGATTTGCCCTCCTCTCTCTCTCTCTTTCTTCTCTCAACTTCTCTCATTCTTCTTCCTTCCTCTCTTCTCTCTTCTCTCTTTCTCCCTCATCTCTAATGTCATACCTTGCCCTCCGTATGGCACTAGTATGTGGCATTGGAATCTCCAATCTAGTCAGCCTGCTAAGACCCAGGATCAGGGATACCGTGTAGTAATCAAAACCACCCTTCACCCAATAACTAAATCAGAGTACGCATATAAGATCATAAGAAGCATAAGATACATGTGGTGAACATCTATATGTGATATGTATAATATTACAGGCCCAAGTGAATCCATCCAAAGGTTACATTAAATATAAGGTAAATCTTACATTCAATTTGATGATACTTAATATACAATCTACAATAAAGAATCATTTTCTGCAAGTGTGTAGTGAGTTATGTCTTCACGTCCGAGCAATGTTTGAGATTTAAAATGTAACCGCAAGCGTACGGATCAGTGTAGCTACGGGTCGAACACAGGGAGAGCAGCCACTTTATTTTTTATTTCTTTTAATAATGCGAAAGTGAACTGATTAATGGTTGTGATCTAATTCTAATTACCGTCCTAAAAATAACGTCTTAACCATTCGTCATCTAAGAATTTAAAGACGCAAGCCACGCAATTAAAATTAAATAAATAAATAACCCACGTAATTAAAATAAATAAATAAATAAATAAAGGAAAAAAATGCTAAAATAAAAATAAAGTAAAAGAAAGGGGATAAAGCTAGAGAGAGACTCACAAGTAGGTTTCTCTACTTAGCCCGAGGGATGCATCATAATATGAGCTTCCCTACTTGACCAGAGAGTCACTCTTACAAGGGTTTCTCTACTTAGCTTTAGGGAAAGGGAGACAATTAAAATAAAAGCAATAAATTGATGGTTCTATGGCTAGGAGGGGCAAAGCCAACACATACACTAGCCATGAACCTTGGGGGAAAAGAATAGCAATAATATAACGACTGAAAATAAAAATCCTAAATTAAGAAAGAAAGGGTAGTCAGAAGAGGGAATGAGAGGGGGGAGAGAAGACTACTGAAGGAGCCTACTTACTTGAATCAATGCTTGAACTTGAAAAAAAATTGCTCCACGGCTCGTGATCTTGTCACCTAGATCTAAGCCTAGAACTATAACTTAAAAAATTACAACTCAATTGCATAAATCATAAACATAAAAAGGCTGAATAAGAATAAAAGAATGCTTGCATTAATTGTCATAAAAAAACTATTACAAAAGTGATTAAAGCAAAAATAGAGAAGAACTAAAACTAAAGAGTGAGAGAGGGAGAGAGAGAGCAACTAAAAAAAAACTAGAAGAAGAATGAATTGTCTCCCCTCCTCTTACATGAGTTGTATTTATAGGGAATGGGGAGGTAGGGTAACAATTTTCTCTTTCCTAAAAGAGAGAAACCCACAATTGATTGTGAGATCTTTTGAGACCAAAAGTGCTAAGGTGGAGGAGAGAGAAGAGAGAAATAAATTTCCTATAATTTTTTTCTTATTTTCTTTCCTTTTTTTTTCTAATTTATTTTTCTTCTTTTTTCTCTCTCCTAGGGACGATTTTCTTCCTTCTTGCTTTATGTGATTTGGACAATCTTTTGGTGGATGATGATGTGGAGGAGAGAGAAGATTTGGACAATCTTTATTTTTCCTCTTTTTTTTTTCTTCTCTTCTTGCGCAGGAACCCTTCCATGATTTTGCTTGCTTCTAATTTGATGTGGAAATCCCTTCCATGCCCTTAGTGCTTTAAGTGAGTGAAAAACAGGAAATCTTCAACAAAATCTTCTAAAAAAAACAACCATAAGATTCGAACTTGAGACCTCTTGGTGAGCAAGGGAATTTTGTACACCATAGCTCACCAACTACACTAGGTAGTTGTTACCAAAAACAAATCTTTAATCACTTAAGGATGTGGTCTATCGATCCTTGTTGGTATTTGGAGTATTCGTTGTACCTCTGGAACAATTGCAAACGGGCTGGTTCTGCATCTCGGTTCAGTTTTGATCCATTATTCTTTTTCTGACCCGAAAAGAATAATCATTTGTACGGGTGACCAAACGAATGTGTACTTTTAATTGAACACGTCCATCTTGCTCAGAATTTCATCCTCTTCGCAACCATGAAAAGAAATAGGACCTCTTTACGTGTAAAATTGAAGATATAGCGCCCGATAGTCCTTAAGGCCTTGAAAATATAAAACCTGCAAAAAGAGAGTAAAACCCAAGGTAGCTCCATTCTAAATATGTAAAATGCATGTTTTACTACCCTAGATTTCACACATAAATGTGCTCATCAGAATTCCCCCACACTTAGACTTTGCTAGTCCTCGAGCAAAACAAAAAGAAAAGAATAAAAACAAAAAAAACCTAACTCACTTTCGTAGGAATCACGGTTGCACTTAGCATGCGCAACAAGCCTTTAAACCCCTAGGTCACCCCTAGTGGACGAGTTGTGTCTCGTGGGTGTTTGCAGTGAATATACACCCAAAATTCAGAATAAACAAATCCTTACCTTTGGCTAAAGGTAAGGCTCATACCGATCCGGAGCAAAGATAATTTCTCTTACAAGGGACCTCCACACTTGAACTTTTATTACCCTTTATCAATTCCAGGCACTAGCATATTTCTTAATTTGGAACTCACCTCGTCTCTTCCAAAACATCCTTATCTTAAGGCAAAATCACTTGTGAAGAAATAGGGAACCAATGACTAAGGCGTTGGAATGTTTTTGACCAAACATGTTACCAAGCAATAATGACATTTGCACATTTTTTTTCTCTTTTTTTTTTTCCTGCTTAATAAACTCTATTCTACTCCACTACTTTTGGCTTGAATGACATGGTGGAGCAAACACCAGACACCAAAGTTACTATGTAGCTTCGCTTTTTGCATATGTCCACAAAGGCAGTGATGCCAGAGTTACTTCAGAAGTTTCCTCCCAAGGAATTTCGATCAAGACACCACGCTTCCTGAGGCGCAATGCCCTGTCTAGTTCCAAGGGAATCAACTCTTATTCTTCTTTATACCACATTTCACATTTCATTTAAAATTGTGCATTTGTCAACCCATGCCAAATTAAAAAGAAGGTCTCAACTCTAAATCAAAAGTACAAGGAACCCATAGACTTACATATGGTCCATCACCATAAAACAGGGGTCTCTTATTTTTCAAAAGAAAGTCCCATCTCAAGACACATGCTTGTTTCTTTCTTCTCAACAGGGTTTTATACGTTCAAAATGGGTACCTTCGTCAAAACTTTTATTTTCATACATCAAGCATCCGAATGGTCTGATCATTAGCTAAAAGCCAAAGTAGGACTTCATCCTTAGCAAGCTTAAAAATAAAAAGAAAAACAAACAAAACAAAGTGAAAGAAAAAAAGACAAAAACTGGTTTCCCTCCCCCACACTTAAGTCATGCAATGTCCTCAATGCATGGAAAAAATTAAAAGTAAAGACAATGCAAGGGGGTCATACCTGATTAAAAGTTAGTCATCAGTATAAAGAGGTTCATGGAGATCCATGACCTCTTCACTACTAGTAGTGGGAATCTCGAGGAACGGTTTCAAACGCTGACCATTAACCTTCGAAATTACCCCTGTTCCTGGATTCAAAATCTCCACAGCCCCATGGGGATATACATTATGAACAATAAATGGGCCATCCCATCGGGATCTAAGCTTACCAGGAAAAAGATGCAATCGAGAGTTGTACAATAAGACCTTATCACCAATTGCAAAAGATTTACGCAGAATGTGTTTATCATGGAAAGCTTTGGTCTTTTCCTTGTAAATTCTAGAACTTTCATAGGCTTCATTCCTAAGTTCCTCCAACTCAGATAGTTGGAGCCTACGATGAATTCCCGCATCAGACAAATCAAAGTTAAGCTTCTTGATGGCCCAAAAGGCCTTATGCTCCAACTCAACTGGTAAGTGACAAGCTTTTCCATACACCAAACGGTAGGGAGACTGGCCAAGGTCAGTCTTGAATGCAGTCCAATGGGCCCACAAGGCATCAATGAGCCTAAGGGACCAATCCTTATAGTTGGGATTAACAATTTTCTCCAAGATTTGTTTGATCTGCCTATTAGACACCTCAACTTGGCCACTAGTTTGGGAGTGATAAGGAGTAGATAACTTATGGGTGATCCCATACTTTTTCATTAGGGCCTCAAAAGGCCGATTACAAAAATGAGTACCCCTATCACTAATTATTGCATGTGGTGCACCAAAGCGGGAAAAAATGTTCTCTTTGAGAAACTGGATCACCACTTTGTGGTCATTAGTTTTACAAGGTATGGCCTCTATCCATTTAGAAACATAATCAACGGCCAAAAGTATGTATAAATTTCCAAAAGAATTAGGGAATGGTCCCATAAAATCGATGCCCCATACATCAAAGATCTCAACTACCAAAATAGGGTTGAGGGGCATCATGTTCCTTTTATTGATACGGC